>NC_077234.1:71511010-71643510 GCF_027887165.1 Monodelphis domestica | reverse complement strand
GAGTTATCCTCATTGGAGCCCAAAAAGTTCTTGTCACCCTTCTAGGCAATGAAACACCAGACCTGATGCTTCATGAAGGCAGGGGCTATGCCTTTTCTCACCTCCATATGTCCATCATCTAGTGTTCTTTGTAAACATGTGTTGAATGAATACATCTCTCAGGTGAGTCTCTGTCCTTGTCAATGCCTCAGTTTCCCTTTGTGAGAAATTAAAACACAATCCCTATCCCCAGATCCAAGAATTCATAGGATGACAGGATCATGGAATTCTGAGCTAGAAGGTACCTTAGAGATCATTTAAACTACCATTTTAATTGAACAAATGAGGACAATAAGACTCAGAGAAATAAAGGCTGTAGCTTCTTTGGCTCTAAGGGAAGAGTTAAGAAGGTTCTCCCTCACCCTGGCTGTTCCACCTGCTTGGGATGACTTCCTCATCCCATCTCACAATCCAACTTCTTACTTGAACTCTGGAGTTAGCCTGAATCCAATTATTTTGAATGTTCCCTTCTGAAGTAATGAAGGTGTGAAAGAGGTATTACTAGCACTTTTCTCCCCTCTTCCCCTCCCCCCCAATATACACACCACAGAGGGAAAGAAGGGGAAATCCCAGAGTTG
The DNA here is from genome assembly GCF_027887165.1 of Monodelphis domestica. Classification (NCBI taxonomy): domain Eukaryota; kingdom Metazoa; phylum Chordata; class Mammalia; order Didelphimorphia; family Didelphidae; genus Monodelphis; species Monodelphis domestica. The sequence goes on along the minus strand of NC_077234.1, from coordinate 71,642,893 downwards.
TCCCTAAGAGAAGAGATGGGATCTCAGAGCTTCTTCTCACAGCTCCAGCCATTCTGTCTCTGACCTAAAGAGTTGGGGTCACTCTAGCCTCTCTTTGGATGTCTCTAAAATCCATCTTGGGTTTGACCCACACATCAGGGGGCTCCCTTTCCCCTCCCTCCCCATTCCACTATTAGGATAACTCTAAACCTTCTTCCCAGTGTGAGGCTCAAATAAGATAGTGAATGCAAAGTACTTTGTAACATTAAAAGGTTACATAAATACAACCTATTATTACATGCAGATTATTATTGCAGATGGACAATGAACTGAGCCTGGAATTGAATAGAAGGAAGAGAATGGGGCTGGTCGGCATGTGGGAAACTGTACACTGATTTCAACAATCCCAAATTGCTTTGCTCCCTGACAAAATAATAATAATAATAATCTTTTTGATATCAGTTCTTCCAGAGACAAAAGTCAGAGAATGCCACAATAGCCAAAAAAACAAAACGATCATTCCCTTAAAGAGCAGTAGAAAGATATATGGTAGACATAAGGAGCCTTCACCAATGATCTACATCTACTCTCGTTTTGCTATTAAATGATACAGCAGACAGAAAAGTATCTGAAGGGTTGTCCTAGGGAAGATGGATTCAATCTGTTCTGCTTGATTCTTAGAGAAAGAACTATGGCCATGGGATAGAAACTGCAAGAGGATTATTAAAAAGAAAAAGATAAGAGCATAATAGTATTGTATGTACATAAAAAAAAGGAATTCTTCTTTCTAGAAATCATGAATCTGAAGAGGAAAGCTTAAACATTTGGGGACCGAGGGAGGAAGGGAGGGAGGGAAGGAGGAAGGGAAGAAGGGAAGAAGGAAAGGAAGGAAAGGAAGGAAGGAAGGAAGGAAGGAAGGAAGGAAGGAAGGAAGGAAGGAAGGAAGGAAGGAAGGAAGGAAGGAAGGAAGGGAGGAAGGGAGGAAGGGAGGAAGGGAGGAAGGGAGGAAGGGAGGAAGGGAGGAAGGAAGGAAGGGAGGAAGGAAGGAAGGAAGGAAGGAAGGAAGGAAGGAAGGAAGGAAGGAAGGAAGGAAGGAAGGAAGGAAGGAAGGAAGGAAGGAAGGAAGGAAGGAAGGAAGGAAGGAAGGAAGGAAGGAAGGAAGGAAGGAAGGAAGGAAGGAAGGAAGGAAGGAAGGAAGGGAAGGAAAAAAAAGGGAGGGAGGGAAGAAGGGAGGAAGGAAGGAAATTTAGCCTTGATGTAAGGGAAAACCTCTTCACAATTAGAGTTATCCAAAAGTGAACTGAGTTGCCTTAGGAAATAATGAGCTTCTTGTCACTAAAGGGCTTCAAAATGGATGACTATTTGGGTTGAAATGGGGATTTTTGGCTAGGTCCTTTTGTCATCGTTGTTCGGTTGTTTTCAGTTGTGTCTATCATAACCACATTTGGGGTTTTCTTGGCAAAGATACTAGAGAGGGTTGTCATTTCCTTCTCTAGCTCATTTTACAGAGGAGGAAACTGAGGTAAACAAGGTTAAGGGACTTGGTGCCCAAGGTCACACTGCTAAGAGTGTGCCTGATCTGAGGCCAGATCTGAATTTGGGAAAATGAGTCTTACTGATTCTATCCACTTTGACACCTAGTTGCCTTTGATTACATATAGCCTAGATTGAACGATCACTGAGGTCCCTTCCAACTGAGATGCTACAGTTTTGTGAAAATATTTACCTAAATTTAAATCCCCCAGCTCTGTCATTTACTGCCATATCATTCACCCTCTCTGAGATGGCCTCAGTGTCTTCATCTATAAAATGAATTTGGACTAGATAATCTCTCAGGTCTCTTCTAACTCTATGATCATATTATATATATATATATACATAGAATTGTTGTTAGAAGAAGATTCAAGCAATGTTGCTTCTTGAGAGCAGATGGAGCAATTTTTTTTTGAGGGAGGAAGAAGCTACATTATGCCTCTCAAGTGACATCTTAATAGACAACTGCCTACTCACTGCAAGGCCAGCCTGGGTTCTCAGACACCCACTCAGCGCCCAGGTCTGACACCTTCCTCTTTAATGCCTGGTTCAGCTCTGGAGGAAACAGTCCTGGGGGTTAATCGGTGACTGGCTCTCTGCTTGACTGCACCCCAAGAACACACCCCCCTTCAGTCCTAATGACCCCCTGCTAACACCCCTCAGGCTTCACAGCCCCACCTCAGGCCACCCAGAGCAGAGTCAATGATCAGCTAGGTAGAGAGGCCAAAAGAAGGAAAAAATTCAGAGGCAGCAAAAGTCCTGGAATGGGGAAAACAATGGGGTCATTCTAGAGGAGAGAAGGCTACACTCCCACATCCAAACAAAGGAGATTTTTAGGGCAGCCATCTTTGTCTCCCCTTAGCCAAGTCACAACCTCTGAGTCTCAGTTTTCTCATCTATATTTAAAACCTTTACCTTCCATCTTATAATCAATATTGTATACTGGTTCCATGTCAGAAGAATGATAAGGGCTAGGCAATGGGGGGGGGGGGGTGTCAAATGATTTGCCCAGAGTCACAGCCAGTAAGGATCTGAGGTCAGATTTGAAACCAGGACCTAGGACAGGGGGAAACTAGGTGTTTCTTTGCATTGAGAAAGCCTGGAGATTGGAAGTCCTGGGTTCAAATTTGACCTTGGATGCTTTCTGGATGTGTGACCCTGGGCACTGTCACTTGACACCCCCCCATGCCTAACCCTTACCATTCTTCTGACATGGAACCAATACACAGTATTGAGTCTAAGATGGAAGGTAAAGGTTTGAAATATAAAATAAAATGGGGATTAATAAAACAATGCTAGCACTGTCTAGCTTACCAAGTTATTAGGAGGAAAGCACTTTGTAGATGTTTAAAGTCTAACAGAAAGCTATTCTTTTCTTCCCCTTCCATGCCCCACCACTCCAATGCAGAGGGTCTCTCCCAGGACAAGTGCATTCTTCCCCCCAAGAGCTTCTGGCAGAAAGGGGAAGACACAATTCCTCATTATGGATCTCTAAGACCGCTACCAGACCAGAAGAAGACCATAGTAAGCAGCTCCACAAGGCTACCCTAGCCAAAGACCCTTAACCCTCAAACTTGTAGCCCAGTGGGCACCTGAGGCAAAGTTTGAGAGATTATAAACCTCGTGTATATGTCAACTATTTGTCAGTGTCTGCCTAAGGCTTGGAGCCTTCATCACAACACCTGGGAACTGATTTATCACAAAATAAACACTTGGGGGATGAGATCGTCTGGCATGAAGAATATGCGCACCTAAGAGATGTCATACTAAAAATACTCTCCTTGTGTCCCCCTACAAATACCTGAGCCCATGAGGCTGACTACCTGGATGGCCCCAAAGACGGGGCTCTGGTTGTGGCTGACACTGAGGGGAAGGAGACATTAGAATCAGGCAAAGTCTATATATGGGCTCCCTTCAGTTCTGGGTTTTCTTAGAGGCGGGATATGGTGATTCCTTAAATAGCAGGGCTGCAAGGGTTAGAGCCTACAGATTTTGTAGTCCTATTGCTTCATTTTACAGATGAGGAAACTGAAGTCCAGAGAAATTAAGTGCCTTGCCCACGGGCCCAGCCCCAGAGGGAAACTATTAACTATTTCTTGACTAGTGGGAAGAAAAAAAAAAACCAACAAGTTTGATGGAAGCCAGTAGAGGGCAGAGACTTGCCATACCCTAACCTGCCTAACTTCCCTCTCCTCCTCCATTAGAGAACAGAAGATGGTCCCTCACCTGTTGGAGAGTAATACAAGACTTTAAGAGGTTATAAGGTAAGAAGATGAGTGGATAACATAGCAAAGGTATAGATTAAAAGGTTGCGCACACAACCCCTTGCCCCCACCACTCCACCCTCCTTCTGAAGGGCTGTGAGAGGCACACTGGGAGCCCCAGTCCTCTGGTGCCATATTCTGTGCTCTTTACCCTAAGCCAGCCTGATACTGCGGCAAGAATTAGAGCCCAGGAGTGAAATCCCCTTCTTCGAATACCACCAGCCGCCATGTGCCCCCAGTCTGCCCCATCTAGCCCCGGGGCAGGCACGCGGCCCCAGAGGGCACTCCCTTCCCGCTGCTGTCCCCTGCCCTTCTCTGCTGCTCCCCTCCTGGATGGCCTCATGGCCTCTCACGCGCTCCCTCACACTCACTTCTCAGGGGGAACTCTACAGCCTTTGTTTCCTCACACATATTTCACCATGTTTCGTGTTTCAACATGATCCTGGGATTTGTCTTTCTTCTTTCCCTCTCATACACTTTCCCTCTCTGCTCGGGTTCCTTTCCTTATTTCTCTATCTTCTCCCGGTTTTGTCTTCTCACTCCCCAATCCTCCCCCACCCTGGCCACCTTTTTATTTTAACTCCAACAGGTCCCTCGGATGCAGTAACCCCCCGCCTCCCCTCCCCGTGATGTTTACACAGCCCCAGAGTCAGAAATGCTGAAAAATATGAGACCTTTTGGAGCTGCATTCCTTGGGAATGAGAAGCAGCTCATAGCTCAGACGTCACACTCCTCCAGAAGGGGGGCGGAGCAGCTGAGGGGGGGGGGGGGGGGCGGCGGCGGCGCACCAAACGCTCGTCTTCCTACCTGATAACCCCGCGATGTCTTGCTTTAGTCTCAGACACCTGAGGGACCATTTTCCTTTCTTTGAGAGCTGAGGCAGGTTAGAGGAGGGGAACTCTCTGCCCCATACCGGTGGAGTTTATGGCTACTTTCAAGCCTGTTCCTTTTTTCTCCTCACTAGACAGGAAATAGTTTCCTCTTAGGGGTCCCCAGTGATATCACAACCAAATCGATCCCCACCCCACTACCTTCCCCAAATGCGATAAAAACAGGACCCAAGAGAGATAGGAGCATCTTCAGAGGCCCCAGCCAGCACCATTAATCAGCAGGGTACCCATATGGATGAAGCTCATTCATTGCTCTATTACTCCTCCTTATTTATCTTCCATCTTCCGTCTCCCTCCTTCTAGCTAATGGGCTCTTTATCTCCAGCATTATCTCTTCTGATCTATCTTCCAGGTTCAGGAAACTAGTATGATTCTGCTCAGAGAAAAGAGGAGTTAGAGGAAAAGTGGGCTTCTTGCTATTTCATTTTTCAGTCATGTCCTACTATTAGTGACCCTGTTTGGAGTTTTCTTAGCAAAGATACTGGAAGAGTTTGCCATTTCCTTATCCAGCTCATTTTACAGATGAGGAAACTAAGGCAAACAGGGTTAAGTGACTTATACAGGGTCACATAGCTAGTAAGTCTCTGGGGTTAAATCTGAACTCAGGAGAATGAATCAATGATTCCCAGCATCAGGCTCTATCCACTGCACCACCTACCTGCCCAAGGAGCTTCTAGGCTGTATTTATTAGGCAAGGGGACAATTACACTAGATGTTTTTCAATTCCAATGAGGATAGAACAAAGACAGTCTTAAAACAACAGCAACACAGATGGGAGTCAGTCAGTCAAGAAGAACATCCTAACCAAGAGGGAGTGCATCCCTATTTGAAAGGTATCATATTCTAGAATGTGCTTTGAGACCACAAATTGAGATCAAAATGTGAGTTACCATAAGACTATGGCAGGCAAGTACTTATTAAGCATCCACTATGTGCCAACTATGGCTCTGACAAAGAAAATAACAGACCCAGTCCCTACCCTTCAGAAGCTTAGATGTCCCCCTGATACTGGGAGATAAAGATTCAATTTCCTCTGGATTTTTTTGTTTTGTGTTTTGTGTTATTTCTTCATTTTAAAATGGAACATGAGAAAGGAGCAGAGAATTTGTGCAAATATCAGAGTTTGATCCATACTGCCCCAGGCAATGTTTGCCATAATGCTCATCTCCATTTATTTGGAAGGAGTGAATGAGTCCTGCCTAGCTACACAGCAATCAGAGGCAGAGTTCCCTAAATGCACAACTAAGCTTTCTTCTTCCTTTCCTATTCCTTGCTGCATAGATTTAAAGACTGTTTGAAAACCAAAGAAAGAAAAGCCCAAGGAAGGTTGAATGCATGTCTGTCTGAGACCCAGGGAAAGACAAATGAGGAGATGATTTTGAAGTGATGAAAGATAAGAGTTTATATGTAGCATTTCTTTTCTTTTCAAGTCTCTGTACCAAAATACCTTCAGTCTGTTAAAGAATGAACACACATCAGCCTCCTTATTCATGTCCTGTCTCTCCTCTGGGTTAGAAGTCCCAGCACAAGAAAAGTGGAAGAGAGAAACCAAGAATAGGGGAAAGGAAATCAAGAGGATGTTGGAAAGGGATAATGGAGGAAAGGCAGATATTGTCTTCCCTTTCCTTACTTCCCTCTCCTGCCTGAGACAAGCAGCTGTTGGATTCTTTCATTTAACTTTGTCTGCCCTGGCATGAATAGGGTATGTTTCACTTAACAAAGCTTAGCTGACTGCCATTGCTGCTGTTCAAGACAGGAGGGGGAGAAAAAGAAAGGTAGAAATGAATTTTGTGGAGAGAAAAATGTTTTTCTTAATAATCTTCTTAAAATGTGTTTGGGGAAATGTGGAAATGCCTGAAGGGGGACTTATAGAGATGGAGAAATAAATAAAGAATACATGTCAGATATGAGGGACAGTGGAACATACTGATCAAAGGAGGGGGAAGAAGAAAGACTTGGGTTCAAATTCAGACTCATCGATACTATGTGACCTTGGGCAAGTTACTTAAACTCTCAATGCCCCCAGGTGACTTCTAAGACTAAGAATTACTTTCTAGTTCTCCACACTAATGAAGTAACTGATCTAAATCAACTAAATAGTCCTACACAGATAATTAAGTCATTTATAATTGACCATATTTACATAGCACTGTAAGGTTTACAATATCCTTTCCTCAAAACAACTATGTAATTAATAACCCTATTCTCATACTCATCTCTCAGAAGAGAAAACTGAGTCTCAGAAAGGCTAAATGACTTGTCCATAGTCACAAAAGAACTTAGTAAACGTCCAAGTCAGGACTCAAATCCAAGCCTTGTGACTCCCAAGGTCCACTGAACCATACTAGGGAAAATATAAATCTTTAACCACTTAGGCATGCATGTCAAATACATAAGGGTTGGTGCAATTTGGAGATGAGGACAAGGACAAAATGCTGGCACAGAAAACAGCCAAGAGGTCAGGGAATCTCTTTGCTGGAAAGGAATGATTGGGAAATGGGATAAAATTAGTGCTGAAGACCCCTAACAACCTAAAGATTCAGGGATTCTATTAGTTTCTCAGTCTTACCTATCCCAATATGCATGCCTGTCCCCATGGTCTCCATGACCTCCCTTTGACCACCTCCCATCCATTCCTTTATTTGTAACAGGAAGACACAGAAGGCAAACAGAAACTGAGAGGCATTTTAGTGGGGGAAATAGGACCAAACTGAAATCTAGGACCTTGAGTATTGAGTATTCAAATACCACTTTTTTTTTTTATCCTTACCTTCCATCTTAGAATCAATACTAAATATTGGTTCCAAGGCAGAAGAGCAATAAGGGCTAGGCAATGGGGGTTAAGTGACTTGCCCAGGGTCACACAGCTAGGAAATGTCTGAGGCCAGAATTGAACCCATGACCTCCTATCCTAGGGGATATAGCCATGAGGCTATATGCTGAAGACAACCTATGGATGGAGAATAGATGTGACAGGGCAATTTTGGAGAATGACATAAGATAGGGCACCATCAGTGACTTAGAAAAGGTGGTGGAAATGGGCTGAAATCATAGCCTAATGGAGAGTAAGAAGAGTAATGCAGATAGATCATATTTACATGGCACTATAGTCTACTTTCCTTACAAATCCTAGAGTGCAGATAGTACAAGTATAATGAATTCTCTCCTTTACAGATGAGGAAACTGAGGGTCAGAAATGTTAACAAAACATGTTCAGTCATTCAGAAGCAGACAGACTCAAGGGCTTGAACCTTCTGTTCTTTTCTGTTGTGGCAGCCATAGGGAAGACACTGGGATGGATGAGTAAGGGACACTTAATCATCTTCCTACCAAGAAAACTCTCCAAAAAAGGGAAATAAAATTTCCAAAATGAGAAACTCTTCCCTAAAAGAGATAGTCACTTCCCCTAAGCTGTCTGGGAGGGACTAAGTACCAAAGACAGGGATAAACACTGGAACTAGGGAGTTCTAAGAGATGTCCTAAGAATCCTAAGTGCTGGTTCTAAGAGCCAGACCCCAGACACAAGTCACCCAGGGTTCATCATCTGGGGGGTGAAAAGAAATCTAGGGTAGGGACCGCTAGGTAGTAGAGTGAATAGAGATCCAGGCTTGGAATCAGGAGGCCTGGGTTCAGATTTAGCCTCAGACTCTTCCTGGCTTCAGGTCTTCACTTAACCCCAATTACCTACTGCTTGCTCCTCTTCTGAGAAATGATACTAAGGGGACCAGTTAGGTGATTCAGTAAATAGAGAACCAGGCCTAGAGATGGAAAGTCTTGAGTTCAAATCTGGCCTCATATACTTCCTAGCTGTGTGACCCTGGGAAAGTCACTTGACCCCAACTGCTTAGCTCTTACTATTCTTCTGCCTTGGAACTGATGGGAAAGAAAGAGAGAGAGAGAAAGAGAGAGAGAGAGAGAGAGAGAGAGAGAGAGAGAGAGAGAGAGAGAGAGAGAGAGAGAGAGAGAGAGAGAGAGAGAGAGAGAGAGAGAGGAGAGAGAGAGAGGAGAGAGAGAGAGAGGAGAGAGAGAGAGAGAGAGAGACAGAGAGAGAGAGAGAGACAGAGAGAGAGAGACAGAGAGAGACAGAGAGAGAGAGAGAGACTTTTAAAGAATTATGATTTCTGGAAATAATTTGTCAATGGGGGTGGAGTTCAGAAAATTCCCATGATAGCAAGATCCTCTAAAACACTCCATCTGTGTGACTGTCTATTGGTCTGTTCCTCTCCAGGTGCCTCCAGCCAATAACAGTATATTCTGGCTATCCTATTTTTCCTGGATGCTCATATCCCTCAATGTCTAGAAGTCTTTCATCTAGCTTTACTTGCGTCTTTCCCACTGCTGGGATTGGGGTGGGGGTGAAAAGGAAGGAGAAGAAAAGGTAAGAACAGATCAGAATAAAAAAATCTTCCCATAATTAGTGAGAAGCAGGAGGAAAGAGAGGTCTGGGAAGGGCAGAGGGTGAGTGCAGAAGAGGGACCTTGCAAAGCATGGTTGGGATATCATTCATAAAGACAAGGGAAACAGGTGCACTCAGCTTCATGAAGGGGGTTTAGTTTGTAGAGATAAGACAAACAGGAAGATCCTTAAGCTAAGAGAGAAAAACTGCTCTGCAAGGGCAGGAAAAAAAGAGGACCACGTTGGGAGAAATGAGACACATTCCAGCTTCGGAAGGAGAGAGGAAAGGGCTGGGCAGTGAAAGCTGAGAATCGAGGGGCACATTCTGTCCTCTGAGTATGAGAAGTGCCAGCAACTGAGACCACACCTGCCCAGTACAGCTCTTTGAAATGCCCTGCTACTTCCCCCTTCCTATAAATCTCTATTCACCATATTCTTGAGGGCAGGCTCATACTTTAGACAGTAGGTGAGGCATGCACATAGCTTGGAGTGGTCAGGTAAATGCAAGAAGGGACACACTGAACTAGTAGAGGGAGCTAAGGGAAGGGGCAGAACAAGAGACAATGGAGAAACCTAACACATGGATTTCCCTCCAAGCTACCCCAAATGCCACAATCTATCTTCCTGCCAACACCTCCCCAGTATCACTGCTCTCATCACCTCAGAGAGACAACAGCTAGCCCATGGATCCCTCCTACCTCAGGTCTGAGGAGGTGGGAGGTAGAGAAGCAGCCAACCTGGCTGGAAAACAGACCCCAGACTCGCTCTTCTTATCCCTCATACTCCGGGTTCCTAACCCCATTGAACCAGCCTCCTTTAGGTTTTGGGGAAACTGAGGCCCTTAGATAAAGCTGCTGAACAAGATCCAAATCAGAGCTGGGTAAAGTTAAAGGGTTTCCGATTCCCATCTACTCATACCCCCCCCCCCAATTCAGGCTCTCTGCTCTTCCGAACCCTGAGTTTTTCCAGGCTTGGCTGACCCAAATGAGGGGGGGAGGAAAGGGGGGAAGCACTCAGCCGGATCTATTTCTATTTAAAAGAGGTGCTACTTACCTCCTGACCACTCCCCCCACCCCAACCCCGAATTCCCAAATGTGAAGGAATACAACCCCAAGAGCCTCTCTTTCCATCTTCCCTTTCCTAGGCACCCCCTACCCAATAGCAGAGAACCTGGGTACTGCGCCCCCCCACACCTCCCCGCCCCTGGCCTCCAGTTCCTTTTCTCCCTCCCCCCAGTCTCTGCCCTTGGCGCCAGAGCCCCCCAAACGCCAGGCGCAGCTAAAGGAGTCCCCCAACCCAGGCCTGCTGCCAGCGTCAGGGACAGTGGCCTTCACCTTGACCTCCTGCCCCTCACGCCCCCTTCCCGTCTTGGGCTGCTTAGTATAAACAAAGGCAGGAGTGGGGCGGCCCAAGCAACGCCCCCCCCCCCTCCGCGCCTGACTCCCGTCTCCCCCAGAGTCCAGAGAAGGCTAGCCCAGCCCGGTCCCCAAGAATCCCCCTCGGGCCGCCCAGCGGTGGGCCCCCTTACCTTGGCCTCGCATTTCCGATGACAGGAGAAGCTGCAGACTGCAAGAGAGCGAGACACAGAAAGAAAGTTTGTAGCCGCGAGCTATGAAATGGAAACTCTGCAGCAATCTCCTCCCACCCGGCCCCAAGAGCTGGAGGGAGGGGAGCAGGGTGTTTGGAATGGGCCTGGGGGAATGAATGAAGGAGAGCTGGCCGGTCAGGGTTCACCCCCGAGAAGCCTGGACCCTGGCGGGAGGAGGGAGCAGAAAGCCCGCAGCCCAGCGCAGCTCACGGAGCCCCTTGGCAGTTGCGGTGGCTGGGGGAGGGGGCCCAGCTTCCCACGCTGGCCGCTGGCCAGAAGCTGAGGTGGCCCCAAGCTTCAGGTATGGAGCCCGCCGCCCGAACTACCCCCCCAACTACCCCCCCAGCCACACTGCCAGCTCCCTCGGCCTCAGCTCTACCCCTATCCGTCAGCCCGCCCAGAGCTGCCCCGGGACCCCACTCCTCTACGCGCCCCCTCTCTTTTCCTCCATCTCCTCTAGGGGCTCAAGAGAAACTCGGGAGAAAATCCAGCCCCAGCAGAGAAACTCCCAAGTTCAAGGGGCACCCAGCCCCTCCGAGGGACCCACGGACAGACCTGGGAGCCACACGCCACACAGAGCCACACAAGACACCCATAGGTAGGCACCTGGGTACGATCTGGGCGGCACATGCACGCTGGGCGGCTGCCCCACAGCTCACTTAGACACATACAGGTCTCTCTTCCCACCCTCCCGCTGCCAGAAGCAGGAATCAAATTTCCTAGCGGGTTCCCTTCTGCCTGGAATGTCCCCAGCCCTGCCCTGCCCAGCCCACCCCGGGGCCCCCAGCCCTGAGGTTTCCTTGCATGGTTTCATTGGTGTTGGCAGAACTCGAATCCAAGGGAGATGAGGACAGAAATGGGAGCATTATAAAAGGGGAGAGAATGCTGCTAGGTAAGGGGGGCACCCAGAAACTGATCAATCCCCAGCCCAGGGGTCTGATAAAAATTCCTAAGCCCACATTGTGGCTCTACCCCTCAGCCACAATTCAGGTTATCATAGCCCTTGTGGGATAGCTCACTAGCCTCTCTTCACTTCTCTTTAAAATTTTTATTAATATCTTTTTATTACATAACAATCATTTCTATATATATACTCTTCTTTCTTCTCCCCCACCCCCTCTATGCCATAACCTTCAATAACAATCCAAAACAGTCAATCGTGGGGCAGCATAGGTGGGTTGAGAGCCTGGAGACAGGTCCTGCATTCAAATCTAGCCTCAGATACTTCCTATATATGTGATCCTGGGCAAGTCACTTAAACCCAGTAACCTAGCCCTTAGCACTCTTTTTCCCTGAAAATGATGCTTAGTGTCAGTTCCAAGACAGAAAGTCCAGTGTTCAAAAAACAAAAACAAAAAACAAGGGTCAGGCAAAACTAACCAGTCCGGCAACTCTCTGTTCACATCTGAATCTGGAGTCAGTCACCTAACCTCTGGACACACTATTGGTCATTGCACTTATTTTGAAATACGTGGTTTTTCTGCAGTGTTGTTAATTTGCAACATTATTGTTAGAGTATTCATGCAAGTCTTCCCATGGTTTTAAAAGAATTCTTCAAATTCATATTTTTACAGTATTGTATTCCTATTACTAGCTGTGTGATCCTGTCCAAGTCACTTAACCTCTTTATTTTTTTAAACCCTTACCTTCTGCCTTAGACTTGATTCTAAGTATCAGTTCCAAGAAAGAAAAGTAATAAGGATGAGGAGATGGGTGTTAACTAACTTGACCAGGCTCACATTGCTAGGAAATGTTCTGAGGCTAGAACGAACACAAGATCTCCCATCTCTGGACTTGGCTCTCCATCTAATTGAGCTACGGCAGCTTCCTCAACTTTTCTCTCTCTCTGTGTGTGTGTCTCTGTGTGTGTGTGTCTCTGTGTCTCTGTGTCTCTCTCTCTCTCTCTTTTTTCATCTTTATGATGGAGAGAATTAAAGCACCTCTCTCATAGATTTGTTGTGAGGACCAAAGGAGAGAATAATGCAAATGCAAAATTGTAAACCTCAGAGAATTATATCATCTCTTATTTTTTATTTCTATTTTTTTGTGGTTCATTTCCCCCTCCCCAAAAAAGTGCTTTTATGAATATTTCGGTCTATGTGAGATCTTTCTTTTTGTCTTTGGTTTCTCTAGGGTAAATGCTCAGAAGTAAGATTACTAGGTCAAAGGATCTGAACGGTTCAGTAACTTGTCTCATATAATTCCAAATTATTTTCCAGCATAATTGGGTCAGTCTACATCCTCCCCATAACTTATTAGTGTGCCTGACTGCCGCCCTTTTAAGCATTAACTATTTCTGTCTTTTTTCCTCTTGGCCAATTTGATGGGGATGAGGTGAAACCTAAGAGTTATTTTCATTTGCATGTCTCTTCTTCTTAATGATTTTCAGTATTTCCCCAACAGTGTTACATTTCTCCTTTTTGAAAGTCTCGTGTCTTTTGTTCAGCTCCTTTGCCTGCTTTGTGTATTGGGGAAGGGCTCTTGGTCTTCTCTATTGGTGCCCCTCTCTCCCCTTCTCCAGGGTCCAGCACTAGGGCTTTCCTTATTCTGGGAATAGAGAGAAGAAAGTCTGGAGTTGGGTGTAACCTGAAAGCCTAAGCAGGACCTAGCCCTGGCCCTGGCCCTGGCCCTGGTCCTTGTCCTCCAACAACTATTTTCCAGTCCATGTCCAGTTTCTGTGACTCAGCTCTGCAGCTGGCCAGCGTCCTATACTGCTGAGCAAGGTTTTCCTGACCCCATTGCACCATCCCTGCCCTGCCTGCTACTTGGTTCTTCTCCACCCCCATACCACTCCAGGGCAAGCCTCAGAACTCTCTCCAAACCACCACCCCCAATACTTGAACTTCCCTCTCTGGCACTGGCGGGCTTAGAGACTGGAGTCCCTCTCTCTGAGTGTGGAGTGAAGAGGGAGGAAAAGGCTCCAGGGCCCTTCCAGATGGGCAGACCATGCCATCTCTCCCCTTGCCTTCAAACAAGATGCCTGCCTCTATCCCAGCCCAACACAGAAGGCTCGCCTATCCTGCTGCTTCCATTTCCTTCAGTCTTGGTTTCTTCACACCCCTGGGAGTCAGGATATCTCCTTGATGTCTAATCTTCGATGACAGGATCATAGAATCTTGAGCCTAAAACCACCTTGGACACCATTTAGCCTAATTCCATCATTTTACAAATAGAGAAACTGAGGCCCAGCCAGAGGAAAGGGTTTGACCCTGGGAGAGCTGGGAACTGAACCTCTGGCTCGTTCTAGCACCTGCCACCTGCCTCTTGTTCCACTCTGCTGCCCTACACTGCCCCAAGCAGCCAGGGCACCATTTAAAGCCAGCAGCTCCAATGCTGAGCTATCAGAACAATGGCAGGGTATTTAGAAACCTTTCCTGAAAGACCTGAAACAGTGGGGGAGAAGTCAATGCCATCAGTGATCCATCACAGAAAACAGCCTGCCTGCCCCAAACTGGCTGGCTACCCCCATAGAGAACTAGCCTCCATTCACTGGACTGTGGCATTCAGGTTCCAGGAGTGGCAGGCATGGCCAGGCGGCCAACCATTCAAGCATTTATTCAAAAGTTATAAGCAATTATTCTGTGTGGAACAAGGTCCTGGATACTCAGCCTAACTTAGCCCCCTTGATTCTAGGGTCATCCCTCCATTGATTACTTCAAATTTACCTGTAGAAGGCAGTGAGGTGGCCCAGTGGAGAAAGTCAGGCCCAGAGACGGGAGGTCCTGGGTTTGAATGTGGCCTCAGCTGCTTCCCAGCGGGGTGACCCTGGGCAAGTCACTTTACCCCCATTGCCTAGCCCTTACCTCTCTCTTCTGCCATAATGCACAGTATTCATTCTAAGATGGAAGGTCAGGGTTTAAAAAATAATTTAGCTTGACTATAGCTTGTTTGTACATAGCTGTTTGTAGATCATCTCCTCTATTAGCCTGGAAACTCCTTGAGACCTTTCTCTGTATCCAAAGCATTTAGCACAGTGCCTGGCACATAGCAAGCGGTAGCTGTCAAGTGGATAGAGCCAGCCTCAGATACTTACTAGCTGAGTGCCCCTGGGTAAGTCACTTGACCTTTGCTTTAGTTTCCTCAGCTGTAACATGGACATGGACACACGCACGCACGCATGCACGCGCTCGAGCACGCGGGTTCTACCCCAGTACTCTACCCAAGGAGAGGTACCCAGAGTGGATCCAGTTCCCTATGAACAAGCAGTGCTTGATCTAGCCATCCACCATCCATTTCCATTTACTCCCTGGTTCCACTACTCTCCATGCCCACATGCCCCACCACAGTCACTCACGCCGTGGCCATCCTCACTTTTACCCCTTTTCTCCATCGTAATAATACCTCAGAGGATAGAGTGCCAGCTCTGGAAGGTAGGAAGACTCATCTTCCCCAGTTCAAATCTGGTCTCAGATACTTACTAGCCATGGTGGACACGTCACTTACCTCTCTGTGCCTCAGTTTCCTCATCTGTTAAATGGGGTGAGGAAGGAAATGGCCAACTACTCCAGTATCTTTGACAAGAAAATTCCCAGTGGGCTCATGAGGAGTCAAACATGACTGAAAGCACTAAATAACAACTACCTCTTCCAAGAAAGGAGAAAGTCCAGGGTGTCCTCACCACCATAACCAACATCGCCAGGCATTTACTGCATGCCAGGCACTATTCTAACCACCACATTCTAAAAACACTTTAAAAATGATGAACTGATTGAGAAACACAAGAGGAGAAAACACAGAGCAAACCTGCCCTCTCCCTCACTTCTGCAAAGCTTCCCATCTTGCCAACTGCCCAGGCTTGTCACCCCCAAATCATCTTTGACTCCTTCTCCCTTAGCCATTCTATCAATAGCTGTGGGATCTACTTCTCCAATAGGACTAGCAACTGTTCTCTTTTGCAATAGGAAGAAGACTACCAGAGGACCCTAGTGCTTGTCTTCGTCTGCTAGATATGGAGTCAGGGAGACTTGAGTTCAAATCCATCCTCAAACATTAGCTATGTGACCCTGGGGGAGTCACTTAATCTCTACCTCAGTTTTTTTTAAACCCTTACCTTCCATCTTAGAATCAAAACTGCATATTGGTTCCAAGGCAGAAGAGTGGTAAGGGCTAGGCAATGGGGGTTAAGTGACTTGCCCAGGGTCACACAGATAAGAAGTGTCTGAGACCAGATTTAAACCCAGGACCTTCCATCTCCAGACCTGGATCTCAATCCATTGCCCCATACCTCAATTTTTCCAACTGTAAAATGGGGATAATGGCAGAGTGGTTGTGAGGATCAAATGAAACAAAATTTCCAAAATGCTTAGAACAATGCCTAGTACATAGTAAGTGTTTACTAATTGCTTGTTCCCTCCCCTTCCTCCTTCATTTCCTCTTACCTAGACTATTAAAGTAACCTTTTGATTGTTCTTTCTGAATGGTAGCTTAGAGTAGAAAAGGCACCAGGCATGGAATGAGCCAAACCTGAGTTAGCACTTTGCCTCTATTATTTTCTAGCTTATATGATCCTAAGCAATTCTCATAACCCCTCTAGCTTCCCCATCTGTAAAATGGGGATAATAATAGCCATCCTACCTACCTCAAAGGATCATTGTGAGGATGCAATGATAAATATTATACACACAAGGCACTTTGCAAGCTGTAAGGCATCCTAGACACACATCACTTACAATCAGTTCTCTTCAGTCTTCCTCCCATCTTGTTACATTTTGCCTGAATCACGTCCCTAATGTAACATATACACATCACTCTTCTATTCTGAAATCTTTCATGGCTCTCCATCATCTACTGTGGTTGTGGTTGAGTCGTTTCAGTAGCGTCCATTTCTAAAGGATACCATAAAGAGAGTTTTCTTGGCAAAGCTACTGGAGTAGTTTGCCGTCTCTTTTTCTAGCTCATTTTATAGATGTGGAAACTGAGGCAAAGAGGGGGAGGGAACTTGCCCAGGATCACACAGCTATTACACATCTGAGGCTGGATTTGAACTCATGAAGATAAAAGCCCAGTGCTTTATCCACCATGCCACCGAACCACCCTATCACCTACTGACCATAATATAAAGTGCTGATCCTAGTCCATTATCTGGCTTCTACCGACCTTTTACATTCTTATTTCACATTACTCCCATTTCTGTGCCAGCCAAACAAGACCTCTCTCCATTCTCTGTTCTTGCCCCAAACTTTCCCAATCTGCTCAGCCCAGACCCAAGGACGTGGAATGGGCTCCCTTCCAACAATCCTGAGTGGGTTCCCCTTCTTTAAAGGTCTTCAACCACAGGCTAGAGAACCACTTATCAGCTATGGTAGAGTTGGGGTTCCCTCCTGGTAGGGAATGCACTACATGTTCAAAGAGAAAAGTCTCTTCTAGATCTCAAAGTCCGAGATGCTTGAATCTATGGGAATCACTTCCTTCATCCCAGGTCAGCTCAGGAGCCATCTCCTGCCTCCTTCCCCAAACCAAGGTGAAAGTGACCATTGCTCTCCTTATTTCTCATATACTTTGCTTGGGCTGCTCCTCTGCACTCTCACTTGTTCTCGTGTTCTTAATTTGTGTGCATTGTCCCAAGGTAGATTGTAAACTATTTGCAAAAAGAAACTATGCTGGACTTTCAGGCCTAACATAAGGCATCACTCATTGTGGACATTTAATAAAAATTGGGTGAATCAAACTAGATTCTTCCTCCCTTCAAGGATGTGGCTTATAAAAGGGGAAAAGAGGTTCAGTGGTATTCCCTTTATGAAAAACCTCGTAGATCCAAGGATTCCCATTTTGGAAAGGTCCTCTAAAGGTCTTTCTCAGACAAATCGCTGGGTTGCACAAGTTCACCACCACCAGCAGCCCCATGGAAACATGCCAGGCCCACAGCATGGATGCTTGAGCTCATGCAATAGATCCTAGGACTTAGGGCTGCAAAGGGCCTTAGACCAACCTCCTCTTTTTACAGATGAAAAGATCAGAGCCCAGAAAGGGGAAGGGACTGGTCCATGGTTACAAAGCTCCCAAGTAGGAGAGCCCACATTCAAACCCAGCTTCTCTCATTTCTGATCCAGAGCTCTCTGAGCCCAGACCCAAATACAACAAGATTCTTATCCCAAGAGTTCTAGGTGGACCCTGAGAGCCCCAGGAAAACCGCTGGAATAAGTCAGTGCAGTCAACCACAAAGAAGCTTTGGGCAGTAAATAAATGGGACTATTGGAAAGCCAAAGAACAATGGAGAGAAAAACTAGAAGGAGACCTCAGGCCAGCCCTCCTCTCCTCTCCCTTTTTCTCCTCCTTCCTCTCCTTTCCCC
The DNA here is from genome assembly GCF_027887165.1 of Monodelphis domestica. Taxonomy (NCBI): domain Eukaryota; kingdom Metazoa; phylum Chordata; class Mammalia; order Didelphimorphia; family Didelphidae; genus Monodelphis; species Monodelphis domestica. Next base: position 71,624,955 of record NC_077234.1, on the reverse strand, counting down.
TCCTCCCTTCTTTCTTCTTCCCTTTGATCTTTCCTCTCTCCTCACCTCTTCCTTTCTGTCTTCTCTCTGATCTCCTTCTCTCCCCTCCTCTCTTCCTCTCCCCTTTTCCCTTCTTTCGTCTCCTCCCTTTTCTCACCTCCTCTCCTCTCCCCTCCTTTCTCTCCTCTTTCCTCCTTTCCTCTTTTCTCCCCTCCCTCTCTGATCTCCCCTCCCTCCTCTCTCCTCCCCTTCCCTTGGGATTCAGCCTGAAATGACCCCACTGAGAGTGCACACTCTCAGGTAATATTGCAACTCCACAACCCCCAGGTCAGTCATCAGCTGGACTGCCACATGTTTTGTCTTTGGAGGTGGGGGTTGGGAAGGGGGGGGTGATTTCCTGCCTCCTGGGAACACAGGAAGCCTGCATTGTTGGAACCTAAATGGCCCTTTCCTCCTCAGTTCAACCATCGGAAAATGAGCAAATAGCTGGCTTGCACCTGATTCCACTGATAACAGGAGGCTTGGCTCAACCCTGGCCTTTCCCCAGGGGCCCACTGTCCCAAGGCATAAAAGACAGGGACATCTCTCCCCCTCCCTCCTTCTTTGGTCTTGACCCATCTTCCCCAAGGCCCCCATAACTTCTGGGAAGGAGAGAACTTGTCTCTGGTTAGCCAAATGGGGAAGGAGGTGGAGTGAGGATACTGTATGGTTCTTGTCTTTCACAAGTCTCGATGCTGTCATTGAGTAAAACTACCCATGGCCACTTGGTGTTGAGCCACCAGCCAGCCTTGTCGGGAGGCCTTCACATGCTGTCCCTCATGGGCAAAATTCTGGCCCCTTTGGGCTTAGAGTGAGATGGAGGTTAGACTAAATGATCTCTCTGGTCCCATCCAGCTGCAGTATTCTGTAAACTGCTACAGAGACAGCTGTCCCTATAGACCCCATGAAAAGGGGAGGGAAGATTAGAGGGGAGGGACGGGAAGTTATAACGAAGGTTCTAAACCCTCCCCTCATGTACACTGGGCATTGTCTTCTTGTTGTCTAAAAGGAAAGCAACTCAGTACAACAAATAAGCAAATGTACCTTTTGTAAAGTACATAATAAAAATATGATGTCTGGAACATATATCAACCCTCCATGACCCCATTTGGGATTTTCTTGGCCAAGATAGTGAAGTGATTTGCCATTTCTTTCTCTGACTCATTTTATAAATGAGGAAACTGAGGCAAAAAGGGGTAAGTGACTTGCCCAAGGTCACCCAGCTAGTAAGTATCTGAGGTTGGATTTGAACTCAGGTGTTCCTGACTCTGGCTCAGCATTCCATCCACTAAGCCACCTACCTAGCTTGGATCACACACATGCATGTGATTATTGTTCAAATATATGAAGATTGTCTTGTCTGATAAAATACAGAACTGCTGGAAAGCATGGTCAAGTTCAGAGTGATTTTTCCTTTTCTTATTGTGCATTTTCACCATTAGTGGATAAGACAATGGAGAGGGAGTGTGTCCTACTGATAGCTGGCCTTGAAGCCAAGAGGACCTGGGTTCAAGTCTCCCTCATGGAATATTGGCCAGATGGCCCTGTCCAATTCATTTCGCTTTTCAATGCTCATTTCAACTCCCTAAGATTGAAAATTAAAGAGAAGTTGCTAGCCTGCATTAGTAGAAGGAAGTTTCTCACTTGGGATGTTTCTTCCTCCTCCTCTAACCCAAGGAAATCACAGACCCAGCCGCAATCCTTAATAAGACAGTTCCATTGTGTGGGTGAGGTCCAGAGGGAGGATGTAAAGTTTAAAAATGGTCCTCCATTCAACAGCCCCTGGCTTGATTTCTAATGATGTTCTCCCCACGCCAGGTTTTCCCTCAGAATGAAAGGAACGTGTGAATGGAGCTAGACTGGAACTGGATGAATGGTTTCCTTCTCTCAACTTACATGAGATCATCAATGTTTGGAAGTCTAGGTTCTTGAGTTCAAATCCCATCCCAGACACTTCCTAGCTGTAAAGCCATAGGCAAACCACTTAACTTCCCTGAGACCTGAAAACAGTTACAAGACTTGTGAAGGTCAAATCAGACAATAAATGTAGAGCATGTTGCAAAACTTTAAAGCCCATAACAATGTCAAATGTTCTTTTATTTTTGAATTGTTATGCAGCCCTGTTATTTTTAGGAACTAGAATGTGAACTCTTAGTGGGAAAGGAAGGTACATCTGCTCAATTTATTCCATGCTGTACCTAAAGCCAGCATGACACTTGGATTAAAGGATCAGGAGATGCTGAGTTAAATTCCTTTCCCAAGGGGTTTTCCATAGGAAGAAAGATAAACAATGGGGAAACTGAGGCTTAAGTACCCCCAGTAATGCCCAAGCATCTTTACTCCCCCAACAAGGGTCAGTGTCAACTAAAAGGGCACTAAATGTCCAGTTAGCAGACAAAAATCACAAACTACCCCAAGAAGAAAAGGAAGCAACTTGAAAAAATATATAACAGTATAACAAATATCAAGTATACCTTCTGTGAAATGAATTTTAAAAATATAATGCCTGTTACATATAAGGTACACATATCAATGAACCACACATGTTGATATTCAGTCATTTTAGAGGTCTGGTCCAATCTTCATTTTAGAAATGGGGAAACAGAGTTAAGTGGCTGCTCGAAGATCACATAGTTAGAGAGCTGAGATTCAAGTCTGAGGCCATAATAATAGCTTTTAAAATTTTACATGAGGGTTTAAGGTTTACAAACATTCTGTATGTTGTCTCATCTGATCCTCACAATAACCCTATGAGAGGGATGCTATTATTATCCTTGTTTAACAGAAGAGACTGAGAAAGTTGAAATGACTTACCCAAGATCACACAGCTAATAACAATTACCAGCATCATCATAGTAACAACTAGCAAATTAAATGGTGCTTCAAGATTAGCAAAGGGCTTTCCAAATAGCAACTCATTTTATGTTCACAATAACCCTGAGAGATAGGTGCTTTCATTATTAAAGATAAATAAACTGAGGCAAACAGAAGTTAAGTGATTTGCCTGGGGTCATACAAATAGTAAATGTCTGATATTGAATCTGAATTCCAGTTGTCCTGACTCCAGGTTCAACATTATATCTACTGAGCCACCTTGCTGTCTCTAAGTCAGAGAACACAGACTTCAAAAATGGCTGTGTCAGTGGAGCCAAGATAGCAGAGTAATCCTCCATAACTCTGTGCCACCATGAGAATCCTCTCTGACCAAGATTAAAATATTGCCACAAAATAAATACAGGAGTGAAAGAACCAACAAGGAGACAGAGTGAAACAAATTTCAAGAAAAGAAAAACCCCAAATGTAGGCAAGAAACATCTGGGGCATTGGGTGAGAGGACAGCAGACCTAGAAAGAAGCTGTAGCAAGAAGGGAAGAGTAAGCCAAGAGCAAGCCACACTCCCCTACCCCACATCTGCTGTCCCAGATTCAGGAACCTATGCCTAAACCAACATCCAGACTCTGAAACCCTACCTGAGCAAATAGAGGTACAAGCCACACCCTTTGAATTTCAAATCTGTGGAGAAGTCCAGAGCCCCAGCCCAGGGAATTTTAGTCTGGGCTTGGGACAGGGACTTAATTCACACTTTGGGATGGATGATAGTACTAAGTACTAAATACTGATCTTTTTGCCTAAAGTTCAGGGTGGAGCTCCAAGACAGGACAATCAAGGGTATGTCTGATTGAATCAAGTACAGAGTGAGACCAAAAACTTAAGACTAAGCCTGAGGCTAGAATTTGACCAGCCCCTGATCTGATCAAGATCAGAGTGAGATCAAAAGCTTACACCTAAGCCTGAGGCAAGTCTTTAAGCTATCAGCAACTCAAGGGTCAACTGAATCATGGGGGAGGGGGGGAGAAAGAGGGCTTTTAGACCTCTCAGCCCTCAGATCATCACATCATCCCCCCTCCCCACAAGCCTACCTATAATTAGGGGAAATGAGCAAACAACCAAAAAAAACACCTAATTCTAAATAATTTTTATGGAGACAAAGAGCAAGGTACAGACACAGTAGAGGACAGTGAAAGCAAAGGAAACACACCCAAAGTCCAAAAGAAAAATATAGATTGGATACAGTCTGGAAGAACTCAAAAAGTACTTCAAAAATCAATTAAGAGAGGCAGAGGAAAAGTGGGAAAGAGAAATGAAAATGATACAAGAAGAAATGAAAGTAATGCAAAAAGAAATGGGCCAATTAAAAAAGAACCAAAAACTGACAGAGGAAAATCAGGTCTTAAAAATCAGAATTGACCATCTAGAAACTAATGATTTCATGAGAAATCAAGAAACAATAAAGCAGAATCAATGAAATGAAAAAATAGAGGAAAACATGAAATATCTTATTGAAAAAACTGACCTATAATCTAGGAGAGACAATTTGAGAATTACTGGACTACCTGAAAGTCATGATCAAGAGAAATGACTGTATCACTTACTCCCTGACTGTGCAAGGCCCTCTACAAAAGGCTGCAAAGAAGTCTCAAGCCCCAACTCTGAACTCTAACCTTCTCTAAGTTCTTTATACTAATTCTTCCCTCCCTCTCTTCTTTCCTTCCTTCATCCCTTTCTTCCTTCCATCTTTCCCTTATTCCCTTCCTTCTTTCATTTCTTTTCCCCCTCCCTCCTTTCTTCCCTCTCTCCCTTCCTCCCTTCCTTCCTTTATCCCTCCCTCATTTCCTTCCTTCTTTCATTTCTTCCTCTCTCCTCTCCTTTCTCCCTCTCCTCTCTCTCTCCCTCCCTCAAGCATTCAGTAAGTAGCACATAGTGTACAAACCTCTGTGCTGGGGGGAAATGGGAGAGATACAAAGTTCAGAGCATACCTGGGCCCTGCCTTCCCAGAGCTTGTCTGAAGCAACCCTGGATGACTAGAATACACAGCACTGCTGATGAGTGCACTTTGAAGGCAGGTAGAAAACAAAAACACTTAAATAAAGATGGCTAGGTGTGAGGCAGGGGATACTAAATGAAACTGATTTACTAGTTCAGCCTGAATCCTGTTCAGTTCGACAAGCGTTTATTAGGTAGCTACTGTGAAAGGACCTGGAGACATAAATGGAGAAACTGATGCCTCCTGCAACTAATTTCATCAGTTCCAATTAACACCTGCTCTGCAACCTGTGGCTTTAAGAAAGGGGCATGGGAGCCCCCAGAGGTGAAAGGGACTTGTCCAGGGTCATTCAGCTGGTGGGGATTAAAGACAAAATAAAAATAAATACAAGGTAGCAAAGAAATAAATACATGGAGTGAGAGGAAAGCCACCAGCAACTGTGAAGATCAGAAAGGTTTCAAGTGTAAAGCTCTTTGAGCTGAAACTTAGGGATTAAAGATACGAGAGAAATGTAGAGGAAGAAAGATAGAGGAGAAAGCAAGAGAGGGAGGGAGAGGATCGGAGAAGAGAGAGAGACATAGGCAAAGGAGGAAGGTGGGGGAGAGAGAAGGAGAGAAAGGAAGGGAGGGAGGGAGAGACAGATAGAGACAAAGAGGAGGAAGACAGAAAGTGAGGAAAGGAGAGGCAAGAGAAAACTACAAAGGGAGGAAGAGGAGAGGGGGGAGAAACAGAGAAGGGGAGAGAAAGGGAAGGAAAGGAGAGAGACAGAAGGAGACAACAGAAAGAGCGTGAGAGATACAAACAAAGATAGAAATACAGAGGGGGGAGAGAGAGAGAGAGAGAGAGAAGAGGAGAGAAGACATCTAGATGGTTCAGTGGAATAAGTTTTGGTTCAAATATAATGTCAGACACGTTCTACTTGTGTGATCCTGGGCAAGTCACTTAACCCCATAGCCTAGTCCTTAGCACTCTTCTTTCTTGGAATTGATACACAGTATTGATTCTAAGATGGAAGGTAAGGATTTTTTTTTTCAAAAGAAGAAGAGGAGAGGGAAACAGAAAGAGGTAGTGAGGAAGAGAAAGAGAGACAGAAGGAGGGAGGGAGGAAAGAGGAAGGTAGAGAGAGATGAGAAAGAAAAGGGAGGGAGAGGGAGAGACAGGAAAATGCATAAATAAAAACCTGAATTTAAGGAAAAACAACCTGTCTTATATTTGGAGGTCCTTGCAGAAATGTGTCCATTCCTTGCCCCCAATAATTCAATTATATTTTGTGTTTGAGATTTCCATACCATCCATTTCCCCAAATAATTAAAAGGAAGTAACAAGAACTTATAAGATGACCAGGTTTCTTCTGGTCATACTCTCCACTGACCTTTCAAAGAAAAGAGTCAGAGTTGGGATGACTCAGTGGGTAGAAAAGGCTGGGATTTAATTATGTAATGATCTTCATCTCTCTAACTGGTATTCACCAACAAGAAGAGCACCCAAATAAGCTGAAATGACAATTAGAGGGAAATGTTTTTTCTAAGCTATGGGTTGGTTGTAAGTTGTGGGGATGTAAAATCTCATTATTCTTAGATCCTTCAAAAAAGGGGAAACCCTCATCTCTCCCCACTGGAGTCAGCATCTGCCAACATACCCAAAGAATAGAAGGGGGAGAGTATACAATTTTAATCTAGAAAGTGTCCTTGGAGATCATGTAGTCCAATTTAGTTTCATTTTACATTTAAGGAAACTGAGGTCCAGAGAAGGAAAGTTTTTTTTGTAAAACTGAATAATAACAAAGCCAGGCATTTTGGCTCAGGTCTTAACTGTAAATCTGACATTCTTTCCATTACACCCAAGTTCACAGTGACCTCTGGAGTGCTCAGTAGCCCCTGGAAGTCTTTAAGCACCACGAGCTCTGAATCTGAGCCGGCCAGCAAGGACACAAGGAGGAAGGAAGTCACTGAGTACAAAATGGAACAGGGCAAAAGGTGAACCAACCCCAGATGTGCTGCACAACCCAGAAGGGAGGGGAGAAGAGTCACAGAAATGGCATGGAGGAGGAATCCCCAGGTACCCAGAGTGGTGACAAGGGGCCAAAACAGAAACTTTAGTGATTATTCCCATTCTTCAATGCAAAAGCTATAGGGGAAGTCCCAGTCCCTTTAAGGGTAAATATATACTCACTGGGGAAAGTTCTGTTGGCTAGGCAGGAGAGTGCTAGGAAGGGAGAGGCTCTGAGAGCTGGGTCTGTGCCACTGACAGCCCTTCAAAGGAGCAGTCTTGGACTCGCCAGTTGATTGGCTGGTCACTCTTCTAGTGTTTTCTCTGGGAAGTAGTCTTATTGGAAATAGCAGAGCAAAGACTTCAAGCCAGGATGACCAGGGTTTACACCCAACTGTACACTGACTGTACACTGACTGCCAGTGGATTTAACTAGAGAGCAGGTGGCCATTACCCATCTATCATGGTAGAGTATGGTGACCATATCTCACCTGGCACAAGATGGAGCCATCTTTCACCTACCTTGGTAGGATATGGTGACACCCAGCATCAAGAGATTCATCTCGAAAAGCTGACACATTATAACAACGTGTCCAACCTGCTTTATGGTTGCACACTGGATGATTCTTCTTTCCTACATCCTATGCCTCCATTTTTACTTCTGTAGGGTGCAGAGAAGCATCCATTAGAGGACAGGAATGGAAGAACAAGAAACAGGAGACCTGCCTTTCCCAGAGTTTAGGGTCCTGGCTCCTCCTCTATGGTACTGCTCTACTTACTAGCCATGAAATCTTGATGAAACCACCTGATCCATCAGCTTCTTCCTTTGTAAAATACCTGCCCTGTCTACTAAATCAAAGGAAAGAATGACTGTTAAAGTGTTTCATAAACTGTAAAGAGAAATCAAGACATGTAAGAAGACCAAAAGGTAGGTGCATTTGCCATTATTGATGAAATCCCAACCACTGGGATTTGGAGAAGCCAATTTAGACTTGATTCAAACTGTCAAGGCTAGAATTGTTCCTTACTATCTATATGACTCCCTTTGCCTTGGTTTCTTCTTCTTCATCAAAAGGTTTGAATAGATGGCTTCTAAAGTCTCTTTGGCTAAGTGGCACAATAGTGCCTGGTCTAGAATCAGGAAGACTCATCTTCCAGAGTTCAAATCCATCCTCGGATACTTGGTACATATGTAACCAGAGGCAAGTCACTTAACCTTCTCTGCCTCCATTTTTTCATCTGTAAAATGACTTGGAGAAAGAAATGGCAAAGGGCTCTAGTATCTTCGCCAAGAAAATCCCAAATGGGGTTCTGAAGAATCAGACATGACTGAAAAACAACTGAACAACAAATGTGGCTGCCTACACGATCCTATGATCTCTGCCCAAAAGCCAGAGCTTTCAGCAAATCCTCCAGGTCTGAAAATTGTTGGTTCAGAAGACCTCTGCTATCTCTTCCAGGTCTAACATTCTCTGACTTTTTAAATTGCCAGCTGGGAAGTCTATACAGAGCTCCCCTACCCTGCTGGGATGTTCCAGACCTTTCCTTAACCCCCAGCTACGATTTTTTTAGTTTTAGTTAGAGCTTCATTAAAGGCTCATCATTAAAGTGGCAACATACTGGATTGGGAAAACACTAGACCTGGAAGGAAGAGGAACACGGGTTTAAATTCTGCTTCTAACATTAATTAACTAGCTTTGGGCACATTACCTAACTTGTCTGAGCCTCATCCCTAAAATGGGGAGACAACAATGCCCCTTCCAACTTTACAGGGTCACTGTGGGGAGAATGTTGTCAATGGGAGTGGGGGGGGGTATGTCAAGGGTCTATTCTATGTGAGTCAAATGGGTAACTTCTGGAGGTGGGGGGAATGGGGAGGCAGGTCCCAGACAGAAAGAGAATTAAGAAGCCTCTGCTTACAGTCTACAGGGATTTGGAGATGAGTAAAATTTCAAGTAGAAAATAACAAGTTCATAAGAGGAGCAGAATGGTTGGAAAAATTATATGAGAGAAGAAGCACATAAATCTCTTTGAAGAACTTGGACACTGTGGAGGAATAGGTAATGTACTGGGTCTCAAGTCAGAGGGTCTGAATTCAAATTCTTGCCATTCTGGGGGAAGCCCTCCCTGGTCTCTTGATTGGTAACTCCCTCCCTGAGACCACCATTTTAAAGAAGGAATCCAAAACTGTTTTACTTCATTCCTAGGCCCCTGGACTCACTCAGGACTCCTCTTTCTTCCTTCCCCAGTGCCTGGCCCCAATATCTTTCCCTGAACTCCCTCCCCTTTCCGACTCTGGCTAGGTGTGTGTTTTCTCCCATTAGAATATAATCCCCTTGAGGGTAGAGACTATCTTCTATGGATTTGTATCTCCAGACCTTTTTATGTGGTGCTGGGCAAAGTCTATAAAATAAATGCTTTTTCTATCTATCCATCCATCTGTTTATCCATCCAACTAGCCACTTAGCTAGTTTTGCTCCTTACTACTTGTGTGATAGGGCAACTAGTGGTACAGTGTATAGAAAGCTGGGTCTGAAATCAGGAAGACCTGCGTTCTTTGTGACCCTGGGCAAGTCATTTCCCCCGATTTGACTCAGTTTCCTCATCTGTAAAATGAACTAGAGAAGAAAATGGCAAACCACTCCAATACTTTTGCCATAAGAACCCCAAGAGTCAAACGTGACTAACAACAACAACCTGTGTGATTCCCCGGCTTTCCTCATCTTGAATGAAGGATTTGAACTGGATGACCTCTAAAGTCTCTCCAAGCTCCAACATTCTTTAAAGAGCCTGCACTTGGCTAAATGATCCTATGATCTTTGTCCCAAAGCCAAAGCCTGAGCTCCCCACTAATCCTCCTGGTGTAGAGGTTGTTGGACTGAATGAATGATCTCTGACACCCCTTCCAGGTGGGACACTCTCTGAAGCCTTAATTGCTTCCCTGGGAAGTCTATGCCCAGCTCTCCTGCCCTACTGGGCTACCACAAAGCCAGATGTCCTCCCACTGTTCACTCCCCACTAAGCTGTTTGGTTTGGGGAGTTTTAAGCATGGAGCAAAGATAGATGGGGACGGAGCTTCCTTCCCCTTCATCCCTTTATTATCGGGTGACCCCTGCTGACCACCCCATCCTGGAGTGGCCAAACCAGCTTGGCCACTAGCTTCTCAGGGATTTCAAGGTCCCACCAGCTACATCCCAGGCTCTGCACCAAGCTAGAGCCCAGGACTTGTCCCACTCTCCTCCCCAGCTCCCTTCTTTACCTGAAGTACTGGCTTAAAGTCCCCCACCCCACCCAAGGTATCTTAATGGAAGCTGATGGGACGATGGGAGGAGAGCATAGGGGCAGGGACTGGGGGGGCCCAGATCTATACAATTTTCACCTCCATTCAAGGGGCAAAAATGCAAACAAGTGGTCGCCCCTTTCCACTACTGAGGGCATCTTGGGCTCTCATATTTCCAGCCTCCCCATCCAGGCTTCATGGAAGAACACTGCCACCTCGTGGCCACTACTGGCTCCTGAAATAGACACAAATACAGGACCACTGGTGCCCCCCCTCCATTGGATTTTTTTTTTAACCCTCACTTTCCATCTTGGAATCAATCCTGTGTATTGTTTCCAAGGCAAAAGAGTAATAAGAGCTAGGCAATGGGAGTCAAGTGACTTGCCCAGGGTCACACAGATAGGAAGTATTTGAGGCCAGATTTGAACCTAGGACCTCCCATCTCTAGGCCTGACTCTCAATCCACTGAGCTACCCAGCTGCCCCCCTCCCCTTTTTTTAAAACCCTTATCTTCTGTCTTGAGTCAATACTGTGTACCAGGACAGTGCTCTTTTTTGCTTCCAATTTAGTCCAACAAAAAAATGTATTAAGCATGGGGGAGCAGGGTTGCTCAGTGGGTAGAGAACCAAGCCCAGACACAGGAGCACTGGTGTCCTGCATGGGCAGCTAGGCGGAACAGTGGAAACTGTACACTGGGTCTGGAGTCAGGAAGACCTGAGTTCAAATCAAGCCTCAGACACTCGTGGTATGGGCAATTCAATTAACCCTTTTTTGCCTCAGTTTCTTCATCTGCAAAAGGAGCTGGAGAAGGAAATGGCAAACTACTCCAGGATCTTTGCCAAGAAACAACCCCAAATGGGGTCACAGAGTGTCAGATATGACTGAAAAGATTGAACAAGAAGGAGCTGTAGATGAAAGAGCTAAAGATTTGGGTTTGAATCCTGCTTCAGATACTTTATAGCTACGTGACTCAGAGCAAACACTTTAGCCTCTCTCGGCCAAATAAGATAATGTTGGTACAGCACTTTGAAAACCTTAGAGTGGGTATTCTGTCAATCTTATTGATTGACTTTGGCCCTAAAATTCCCATCTCTCTTTAATTGTTCAAGTGTTCCTCCCTCATCATCATAATTCAAATCTACATAGCGTTTTACATTTTATCCATTTTTTGGTCTGACAAGTATTTATCCCCCATTTTGCAGATGAAGAAAGTGACTCAGTTTGAGATCTGCCCTTCTGCTAAGAAAAAAAGCCGCCCAGTCCTACCGAGATGCCCCCTCCACCAAGCTGAGTGATGCCCAGTAGACGCAGCACTGGCAGGGTCGCTAAATCACCTTTGAGGAAACGGGAAATGGGCAGTGAGGGAAGCATGACTCCGCTCCTTGATGGAAATGACCTCTGACAGCCCAGCATCCATCACCCATCACTGATGCTTCCCAGGAGTCTCTTCTGCCCCTCTTGCCCCTTCCTCCCCAGCCTCTGCCCCGTGGCTGTCCCGTGTCCCACTCCCCACTCACCTTTGCAGACGCTCCCCTCTCGAGTGATCACCTGTCGGCAGATGCCACAGGGCTTCACCTTTTTGAAGGTCTTTACTTTGAAGGTGTGGGTGGTGGGTGCCTCCAGGTCTTCAGGCTGTGGAAAAATAAGGGGCAGAGTTCTTAAGTCCAGGGGGCTGGGGGAGGCAGAGGAGGCACTGGGGAGCTCTCCCTGACCCATTCTTTGTTTTGGAACCAGACCTGATCTCAGACCCAGTGGAGCAGAAAGTCATAGGCCAGTGAAGAGTGTGGAATTCCTTCCCATCCAAGGGCCTGGGTTTGAATGCTGCCTCCTCAAACTGTGTGACCTGAGGCCAGGCACTTAATCTTTCTCAACCTGATTCTCCTCCCTAATAAAAATGAGGGGGCTGCACGCTAAATCCCTTCAACCTGTGACTGACTTGGCAGGCTTTAGAAGAAGAACAAGGCATGTTGTTTTGTTTGGTTTGGTTTGTTTTACTTGACTTTAAGGGGGAACAGGGTGTTCCCTTATCCTCTGTCTTGGAATCAATACTAAGTATCTATTCCACTGGGCCACCAGTGTGCCTTTTTTTACTTTCAGAAAGGATTTGTAATAAACACCATCACTAATAAACCCTGTTCTAGGGGCAGCTGGGTGCCTTGACAGCCAGACCTGGAGAGGGGAAGTCCTGAGTTCAAAAATGACCTCAGATGCTTCTTCCTAACTGGGTGAACCTGGGCAAGTCATTTAACCCCCTTTGCCAAGCCCTTAACGCTCTTCTGCCTTGGAACTGGTGTACAATATTGATTCTAAAGTGGTAAGGATTTTAATAATAATAATAATGGTTGATTTAAAAAATGAAGCTACAACTTATGTTTCTCTAGCACTCTGAGGCTTATAAAAACTTAGTGAGGAAGGTAGCACCAGCATAATAATAATAATAATATTTATATTTATATATTGCCTCATATGTTCAAGGCACTCTGCTAAGCATCTTACAAATACTATCTTACTTGAACCTCACAACAACCCTGGGAGATAGCTGCTTTTATTATCCTCATTTTACAGATGAGGAAACTGAGGCAGACTGAGGTTAGTTACGTCTTCTACCCAGGGTCACACAGCTAGTAAGTGTCTGAGGCTCAAGATCTCATTCCAGGTCCAGTGTTCAGATAAGGAGACCAAGGTGCAGAAAGCATAAGTGCCCCCATACATGATTGTACAGTGACAGCCAGGATTCAAATCCAGGTCTCTTGACCCCAAGTCAAGTGTTTGTGAAGACCTTTGTTGTTGTGTTTCCCTTTTGAAGCAAGAGAAAGGGGAACTCACCACTTAAAGAGGACTTAGCTATCCCCACACAAACATGGCATTGATGACAGCAAAAGTTTTCATCAGAAATAAAAATGATTGATTCTGCTTACATCCTTTTGGTAGGGTTCGAGTTTAGCAGGACCTCAGAGATCATTTAATCCAATAGGCCCCTTTATTATACAAAGGAGAGTCCCAGAAAATCACACAGTAGCTGGGCCAGAATTCCAGTCCCTCTTTCTATCAAAGGTCCCCATCTAAAAAGCCCCTTCCCTCAGGAGTCCAAAGAGATAGAGATCTCTCCTGTGCTGAGATCCCTGAGGGTCAAAATTTCCACAATTTCAGTTTGGGAAGCAATATGATAGAGGGGGAAAGAACTATGGACTTGAGGGCACAGTACTGGATTCAAATTCCACTTCTGACACTCACCATTTGTGTGACCTTAACCAAGTCACAAGCTCATCTTTAAAATGAGAGGCTAAGATAGCCCTGAAGGTCCTTTCTAACTCTACCTAGGAGGCCCTTTTCTACAGGTCCCTTCCTTTTCCTTCCTCTGCCCATTCTGGTCATTTCCCAGACACATCAGCAGGGGCCAGCACAGTCCACTATCCCAACATTCCTGGAGTATAGCTCAGAGCTAAAGCTCCTTTCCAAGCCCCACCACCCTTCCCCTCTGAGACTTTCCCAGCTGCTTCTAAGTCCTTTTTTTTTTTTTCTAGAGAGGTTCCATATCCTCTTTAAGTTTGCAGAAATCTACCCAGTTCCTCCCAGTGGGTCATCTCCCGTTGAAGGGGAAACCCCAACATGGGTGGAGGAAGGAAAGCTTCTCGTGACTTTTGGGGAAGGGATGGAGTCCGGCGCAGGCTCATAAATCCAGAATGTCCTCAGGATTCATCTCCCAAGACAGTCTGGCCCAGGGCCAGGGTAAAATTGACTGAGTCACAGAGATGGGTAGACACATAGAGAGGGAGGAGGGAGAAGGTGGGGAGAAGACAGAGCCAGGAAAGGAAGAAAAACAAGAGAGAGAGAGAGAGAGAGAGAGAGAGAGAACACAACAACAACAACAACAACAAAGAGAAGCAGAGGGAAACTCAACCAAAAACAGAGTCAAAAGTAGAGGAATAAGAGGCCAAGAAAAAGGAAGAGATCCGGTTCAATATTGCTGAAGAAGAATAACACTTGAGCACTTTCAATATGTGTCTCTACTCACATAGACACAAACCCCTCAAAAATTTGGGGTAGACAGTCTACAAGGATTACAATAATTATAATAATAATAATAATGAAGAAGAATATTCATAAAAACATCAATAAAAGCCAAAATAGCATTTATATAGTGTTGTATGGTTTGCAGAGGGCTTAGCAAGTATCTCATTTGATCCTCCCAACCACCCTGGGAAGCAGGTATTTTTACTGTCCCCATTTTACAGATGAGAAAAAAAAAATTCATCCCCCTCTATATAACAGCATCTAATTAAAGTGGTGTTATAAGGTTTTCAAAGTGGCTTAAATCTGATATCTCACTGGAGCCTAACAACAACCCTATGAGGTCAATGCTATTATTGTCCTCATTTTGCAGGTGAGGAAACTGAGGCTGAAAGAAGTTACATAGATAGGGCTTGTAGAGATATGGACATTTCTGCCAAATTTGAACTCAACTCTTCCTCAGTTAGGAGGTGAAGTAAATAGAGGACCAACCTTGAGTCAGAAGACCTGGGTTCAAATCCAGCCTCAGACACTATATGACCCTGACCAAGTCATTTAACCCTCTTTGCCTTATTTTCCTCATCTGAAAAACAAAACTAGAGAAGGAAATGCCAAACCACTCCAGTACCTCTGCCAAGAAAACACCAAATGGGGTCATGAAGAGTCGGATACAACTGTAAATAACTAAACAACTTCCTGACCACAGTCAGGTAATGGAGGCGATCCCAGTACCACCTAAAGGGTTGTTGTGCCTGACCGCTCCAAACTTAGCTAGGCTGGTCTTCATACCCTCCATCACTGCACCTATAACTATCCTCTAGCTATCCCAAAATTAATTCAAACTAGTCTCTGATATCTCTGTTGCACATTTTTGTTTCTAAAGCCCTGGGCACACATTATTATAACTGGTCCTCACAACAGCTCTGGGAGGCAAACCGCACAGAGCCGGAGGCTCCAGATCAACCTAAGCCAGGCTTCATCAGCAGGGCTTGGAATGGGGTGGGTAGGTGGATGGGGCTGGGGACCAGGAACTAGGGACCTTGTGACTTCATTTCTTCCTCTGAAGTGAGCATTATGCAAATCCACAAGGCCACTAAGTTAATAGCCTTTACTCCTTTGCCTTTTGGTGGGGGGGGGGGGGGGGCTCCAACATAAAGTCTTTGGACCCCCCTGGTTTCTCTTTCCTTTCTGTCCTGACTATCTTTGGGTTCCATTCCATGCCCAAGACCTTGCCTTGCCCCCTTCCCCTTCCATCACTCCAGCTGTCACATAAAGTACATTCAGAAGGGAAGGCTCAGCCCCAAGTAAACAACAGGCAGCCTAAAATCAAGGACTAGCATGGTGTAAGGGAAGGCTTGTGGAATGGGGAGGAAGGGAGAGAAGAAGATCCTGGAGCTCAGCTTTGCAGCTTCTAGAGTGAAGATGGAAGTGACTCAAGAAAGCATCAGCCCCAATTCCCCTCACCACAATGCAAGGACCCCAGAGTCCTGGCATTCCAGTGGCCAAGTGGGAACACCAGCCTATCCCTGCTTAAGCTCATCTCATCACCCTTTCCAGATCAGTCCATATACACTAGTCCATCCAGTCCCATGATAGTGATAGACAAACTCCTTGACAATGTCCTGCTATTAACCCACAGCCCACAGAACCACAAATCAATAAAGCCTTAGTGTTGGAGGAGACCCTAGTGTCACTGACCTCTTTGGCAGTCCGCTGAAGCCTATGGACCCCTTCTCAGAACAATGTTTTTAAATAAATAAAATAAAATAAAATGCACAGGATGACAAAGGAAACCAGTTATAATGAGAGAGTCAACAAAAAACTTTTTTAATAAGTTCATGGGGGGGGTCAGGTGGTTGGTTCTAGAGCCAGGCCTAGAAATGGCAGATCTTGAGTTCCAATCTGGCATCAGACACTTGCTGGCTATGTGACTCTGGGCAAGTCATTTACCCCCATTGCCTACCAATATACAATATTGATTCTAACATGGGAGATGAAGCATTTAAAAAGAAAAAAAAAGTTCACAGATTCCAGGTTAAGAAACCTTGTCTTAATCTGAAGACCTGAGTTGGAAATCTGCTTCAAATAACACAAAACAATAACCGTGACTTCTCATAGCCAAAATAAAGGTAACAATTCTTGTACTACCACCTACCTCACAAGGTTGGGAGGAAAGAGCTTTGTAGCCCCTAAAGCACCATCTAAATGTGAGTTATGATGAAATCTAGCCATAAGATGACTGGGCTATTTCTTCTAACCTTTTCATTTAACAGAAAAAGAAACAGAGTTTCCATCCAGAAAAGTTCTTAAATCAGATTCAGAGTTAAAATGAGAGCCTCTATCTCCAATGGGGAGGCAGCCTGGAAAGGTGGATCTGGCTTGGAATCCCAGCTCTGCTCTCAACTGCATGAATTTCGCCAAATCACTTTATGCCTCAGTTTTCTCCTCTGTAAAATGAGAGTTTTTAGACCAAGGTCTCCTCCCTCTTAAATCTAGAAGTCCTCTCCCTAAAGCCCCTTCCTACAAAAAAATTAAGGAGAAAAGATTTCCCCTCCAGACCTTTCAAAGGCAAGAACAGTGTGATATGGTGAAAGAAGGAAGCACTAAGCTTTGGGGGGAAATCAGTTATTCCAGGTCCCCTAGAACTAAGAAGGAGCAGGGGGCAGGGAGGGGCAAGGAATGCTCATTACTCTGCCAACGCTGAACAGAGAGGAAAACAGGGACCCAAAATGAAAATCAGCCTTCAGGCTGATGCAACTAACTTGTCTCTCCCCAGAACATTTCTCCTTGCCAAGACTCTTGGCTTAAGAACGCCCTTGCCCAAGGGTAGTTTGAGATCCACTATGTCTTTAACCCAAATTCCCAAAGCCTGGCAACTTTCTCAGTCCTTTCCCCATCATCCAGTCCCCAGTTCAAAGTCCCAGCACACTCTCAGCCTCTTTGAGCCTTGACCACATCGGATCAGAGTCAAGGCAATGGGTGAGAGAGAAGGGCAATCTCTCGTGGAGGGTCTGGTTATAGAGGGGGTAGATTGAATCTTAAAAGAATGTCCTGATGAGTAGATGAGTCCTCAGGCATAAGATTATAGGATCCCAGTCCAACCTCCTTGCTTTACTGATGAAAAAACAGAAGTCGTTATATTATTGCCAATAATAATAACAGCTCACAGTTATGTGGCGCTTTAAGGTTTGCAAAGTGCCTTATATGGAGTAGGCATTGAAGGCAAATGGTATAGTGAAAAGATTTCTGGCTTTGGAGCTGCAATACTAGTTTCACTACTTGGCCGAGCCACTTACATTCTATGGCCTCAGTCTTCTTTAAATTAAGAGGTCAGCAGAGATCCCACTGCTAGACACATACTACAAGGAGCCCCAGAAATGGCAACGTATTTGTGGCAATACTTTTTATAGGAACAAAGAATTGGAAACCGAGCAACTGCCCACCTAAATAAATTGTGGTCCATGAAGGCAATAGATTACTGCACAATAAGAAACTTGACCATTAAGGATATAGAGAAGGGAAGTCTTTATATGAATTCTGCAAAGAAAAGTAAGCCGAACTAGGGGCAAAAATGTAAATAATAACTATGACAAATTTAAAGAAAAAACAACAACAGGAAAAAATCATAACTTTGAATGCTTTGTAATTATAGTGTCCAAGCTTGGTCCCAGAGAATGGATCAAAAAATGTGCTTCCCTCCCTTCTTTGTGGCTATGGAGGATTTGGGATGTGGGACCATGCAAAACACTCTCAGACTCCATTAATGTACTGGACAATTTTACTGAATTGCCTCTTTTTCTTTTTTTTTTCATTATTATTGGGATGGCTCACTAGTTAGGTGAGAAGGGAGAGATATATCAGCTAAAGAAGTGATATAAAATTAAATCTTCTTAAGTTTTAAATGAGGGGGATGGACATTTAATTCTCTGATCCAATACCACATTTTATTCTCCCAACAATCCTGTGAGTCAGTCTTTATGCCATGGGACAGCTAGATTGCTTAGTAGAGAGCCAGATCTAAAAGGGAAGTCCTGGGTTCAAATTTGGCCTCAGACACCTCCTAGCTATGTAAGCCAGAGCAAGTCCCTTAGCCCCAGTTGCTTTAGTTAGTCCTTACTACTCTTCTGCCTTAGAAGTGATACTTAGTAAGTTACTCTTACATTCTGTCTTAGAACCAATATTAAGTATCTTTTCCAAGCGAGAAGAATGCCAGGCATTCTTCCGAGCCACCTAGCTACCCCAATAAAAATGTATAAAGCCCTTGCTGTGTACCAGATGCTACGGATACAAAGAAAAGTAAAAGGCTGTCCTTGCTCTTTGAAGTTCACAATCTAACAGGAGAGGCAACATACAAATCACTATACTATACACAAACAAGCTATAGACAGCATAAACTGGAGCCCATCAACATAAGGAAGGCACTAGAATGAAGAAAGCTCAGAAGAGGCTTCCTGTGGGTAGGATTTTAGACGGGTCTCAAAAGGAAACAAATGTTATTATTACCATTTTACAAATGTGAAAACTGAGGTGTAGAGGGATTAAATGACTTACCCAAACTATCATAAGAGATTTCCTGGCCCTCTGGCAGAATCTCTCCTCTCCTTCCTTCCCTTCCCTCCCAGCCAAGCCTGTCTGCCAGATGTTGGCTACCCATGATGAAGGCAGTTGTACTGTGGTTGAGGGTGGAGCCACATTAGGAGTCTTGGAAACAGTGGGTTGCTGTGAAAGGGTTAGAGTCTGTTTCTACACACACACCATCTCCGTCCCATAAGGGGGCATGGTAGGAGGTGGTGGATGGGAAGCAAAGTCCCTCAGTGCCCAAGCCCTTGCTGGCTCTGCAGGCTATCTAGTCATTCCCTTCCCCTCTGCATCCTGTGTCTGAACACTTCCCTGGGGTCTGCTGAAGCCAGCCCATGTTAACTGTAGACAGAGCCGTCAGGAGGGGATCAATCCCAGGGGGACCTCTCTTGCCACCAGGCTGGGTGGTCTCCCTCCTTCCAGGACAGACATTTTCAATGAACTCCAAGAAAGGGGAGAGGACAATTTTACCCCATTGCCTGCTAATAATATTCCCTTTCATATGCCATGTTTTAACTTTGCTCCCAAGTTCTTTGGATACTCTACAGTACATAGTTATGATCCTCATTTTACAGATGTAAAAATTGGTCCTCAGAGAGGTTTAGTGACTTGCCTAGGGTCATACAACTAGAATAAATAAATGATGAACCAGGTTTAAAGCTCAAGGATTCAGACTCTGAATCCTGTGCCTTTGAACACTGTAGAATCAAAGGCTTTAAAAGCAGAAGAGGGGGGCAATTAGGTGGCTCATCAGATAGAGAGAGACAGACCTATTGCCAGTAGGTCCTGGGTTCAAATCTAGCCTCAAACACTTCCTAGCTTTGTGACCCTAGGCAAGTCACTTAACTGCCTAGTCCTTATCACTCATCTGCCTGGGAACCAATACACAATACTGATTCTAAGATTCCTGAAGAGTGAATCAAACTCTCTTTGTCTATCAATCAACAAGGGGTACTTAAGTTTTTGACTGATTAACTTACAAGTCTTAAATTTTTTATTAATTAACTTAAAAGTCACTGATTGATAGACAAAAAGAGTTTTATTCACTCTTCATAGATGGAAGGTAAGGGTTAAAAAAAATGAAAGAAGTATTAAGAGGCCATCTAGGCCAACTTCTTTATTTCCCAGGTGAAAAAACTAAGGTCTAAGCAGAGGAAGTGGCCTTTCCTAAGGTCACCCTTCATCTGAAAGTAGAGGCTGGGTGCCCAATAGATAAGGATGTTAAGGGATTCTTGTTCAGGTAAGAGTCAGACCAGCTGCTATCCTGTTCACAGAGCCTGTGATTTTTGTTTCCCACTGCCTTGTCTGGACCAGGACTTTTGGAGTCCCCTGGGCTTGGTCACATAATTAGCCTGACTTGAGGGATGAAGCCAATTCCCCTCTCTGGACATCAGTTTTCCTCACATATGAAATGAAGAGTCTGAAAAGGTGAGTTCTAAGGGCCCCTCCAGTTCTGAGCTTCCACTGTAGAGTATGTCCCATCCATGGTCTTCTTCCTCCTTTCTTTTTCTTTAAACCCTTACTTTTCGGTCTTGGTATCAATTCAAACACAGAAAAGCCAAAAGGGCTAAGCAATCAGGGTTAAGTGATTTGCCTGAGGTCACACGGCTGGGAAGAGTCTGAATTTAGATTTGAACTCAGGTCCTCCCAAATTCAGGCTTCGATCCCAATCCGCTGCTCCTTCAGCCTCTCAAGGCTGAAGAGGAGAGGGGAGGAAGGAGTTCCATTCTTTCTGGAGATTAACATAATTGAAAACATTTGGATTATAATTTTTGAAAATGATAACGCTTAGCACACAAAGCCTTCTGCATACTTTATGGCATTTGGTTCAGAATCTAATGGAGCATGAGATGCTTAAGGTAAGGTGCTCACTGGCCTTTTCTCCCTTAAAAAAAAAAGTTTCTAAGAACCACGCAACAGGAAGGTTTTGATCTAAAACCATCTGCTGTATCAAATCAGTCCAGTTCCTGTAGCCCAAGGACAAGGTTGAAGGCGGCGAAGGGGGTGGGGGGGGAGACTCGGGTCGAGGGAATCTCAGAGGCAAGGACATGCTGCAATCCAGCATTCCTGCCTCCAGAGGGAGTTGCAGTTTTCACAAGAAAAGAGGCCACCTTAGAAGAGACCGTCCCACTCAAAAAATGAGACCCAGGGGATGAGATTTCATGTTGTTGCAAAGTATCCAATTGACCAAAAAACCAAAGGGTTTTCTTCCCTGGGGGGAGGGGGGGAGATGGAAAATAAACTAATTCTCTCTCTCTCTCTCTCTCTCTCTCTCTCTCTCTCTCTCTCTCTCTCTCTCTCTCTGTCTCTCCTTTCTTTTTCTCTCTCTCCTCCTTCCTTACCCCTCTCTCCCTCCCTCTTGCCTCTCTCCTTTCTTTTTCTCTCTACCTCCTCTCTTTCTCCTTTCTCTCCTCCTTCCTTACCCCCTCACTCCCCTCTCTCCCGCCTTTGTTTCTCCTTTTTCTTTCTCCCTTCCTTCTCTGTCTCTATCTCTCTCTCCCTGCTCTCCTCCTTTCTCTCTTTCCCTCCTTTCTCCCACCTCTTTCTCTTCCTCCTTTTGCCCTCCTTTCTTTCTCCTTTCTCTGTCTCTCTCTATCCCTCCTCTGTCTCTGTCTCTGTGTCTCTTCTTTTTTCCCCTCCAGCTTCTTATTCCGAACAAGAGGCTGTTTCACATCAAGTGCATAAAACATTTTTTTTTGCTCTAATGTTAAGTGTTTCTTCTGTTATCATAGTCCTGGATTTCTCCTAGGGCAACAAGATCTCTGAGATGCATAACTCCTTAAAGCTCAGATCTCTGCTTTGTAATAAAAGCATCAAACATTTCCTAGTAAATTCCGTTAGCAAATGTGTAACTATTGCCTGATGGACTTACAGATTTTATATTAAAATTGTGTTTTTATGAGCAGACCAAGTTCTACCTAATTCGTTGTTTTGTCTATGCTAATAAAGCACCTCAGAATCTCATGCTAAGAGAAGTCTTGCAGATATTCCAGCTTTCCCCAAATTTTCCATAGTCACCACCCTCTGGACTCCACAGACATGCCTTCTGCTAGGCCACCCTTCTTCTCTGTCCATGACTGTTTCCTTGGTTAACCATCTAATCTAAAGGGTCAGACTATTCAGCAGACTGTAAGCTGCCTAGGGGTAGGGGTTAATTCTCATTTTGTCTTTGGTATATCATAGGCGCTTAATAAATGTTGATTTACTGTTTGACTCTCTAGAGTCTAGCACAATGCTTTGCAGTCTGTCAAGAGGCATTTATTAAGCCCCAGTGTGCTTACTTACTGTCCATAAGTCAGTCATTGGACTCTGCTTTGGGGATACAAGAGCCAACTTGACCAGCCCATAGAAGGAAGGAAGGGCACAAAGAGTAGGGGAATAGAATTAGCCTGATGAGGCATTTTGAAGCCCGGCAGCAAAGGGCTTGAAATACTGGACAGAGGTTCTTCTGTTTGGTCCTATAGGTAACAGAGAGCCACTAGACTTTAATGAGCAGGAGAGTGACCCATCCAGGTCTTCCCTTTAGGGGTATTGCTTTGGTAGCTGTGTCTAATAAATGTTTATTGGACTGGACAGAGAGGAGGGGATGTGTGGGTAAACTATAAGGAAGCCCATGGTCCGTTAGGGGAGGCTGAGCCTAAAATGAGGCGACACTTTGGTCTCCTAAGCATCAGCAGATCATGCTGTGGTGCCAGGCAGAGCTGATACTAACAATAGGAGATTTTAAACAGACACAGGAAAGACCTCTATGCTGTGGGGAATATGGAAATATGTATTGCATGAAAGCACTGATATGACCTATACCTGAGTATTTACTGTCTGGGGTGGGGGGAGAGAAGGAAAAAGGAGGCAGTCTGAGTCAAAGAATGTCAGAAATCAATTGGCAAGAATTGTTCCTACATGTTATGGGGGTGGAGGGGGCAGCAGAAAAACAATTTTTAATTAAAAAAAAAAAAGACTTCTACATGACAGGCAGGAGTTTGCTCTCATAGCCCCATCTCAAGCCTGCAAGTAAGGAAGAATGAGGCCAGAATGACCTCCAACAGACCCTGCACCAGTGCTGGCAAATCTATGGCACGGGTGCCAAAGAGGGCATGTAGCATACTCTCTGTGGGCATGCCCACTATCATTCCCCCACTAGATTTCATTACTAGAAAGGCAGAGATGCTCCCTTCCCCCTCTCCACCATATCGAATTGCTCCTCTGCCCAGCAGCTCAGTGAAAATACTTTCTCCTTCCCCCATGTGGCACTCAGCTTGGGGGAGGCACAGCACAGCACACTGTCTCTGTGGGAGGGGGGGGCAGGATCAGGGCATGGCATGCGGTCTCTAAAAGGTTCACCACTACCCTAGACTACCTCCTCCTCCAGGTGAGCCCTGCTCTATACCTAAACTGGGGAACAGAACTGATATCTTTGAGGTGGCTCTCTCTGTCCCCTATTCATCCTTACTTTTATTAAAGCTTAGTCATAGGGGAAAGCCCATCAGACCTGTTCATACAACACACATATGTGCTCACACACACTCACTTATTCACAATCTAATGGAGAATGAGACACCTATACAGATCATACAAAGCACAAAGGAAGACAGCATGGTGCAGCCCACAGAGGGCCAGGATCTGGGTCCGCAAAGCTGAGTTCTAACATATAGAGGCCAGTCATTGAAACTGTGGATGAACCAGGCTTAGACTCCCTAATACCATGGGGTATTTCAGAGAAACTACCAACCTGTTTCCACAGAGAAGGGGTTCTTTTTTGCTTTTACAACTCTTACCTTCCGTTTTAAAATAGATAACATATTGATTCTAAGAAGGAAGGACAAGAAGGATTAGAGGATTGGGGTTAAGTGACTCACCCAAGGTCACACAACTAGTAAGTATCTGAAGCCATATTTGAAGCCTGTCTCCAGGCATGGCACTCTATCCACTGTGCTATTTAGTCACCCCAGGGGTTCTTAACCTGGAATTCACTGACCCCCCAACATATTGGGAGATAAATTTCAGGAGGGTCCATGAACTTGGAACTTTCAATATTTTAATAACTTTATTTTGACATAATCACGATCCTTTGTCATCATATGAATTATATTTTGGGCATTTAAAGACATTAGTCTGAGAATGGAATCACAGGCTTCACAAGGGGTTCTAGATGCAAAAATAGAAGTTTCCTAAACCTATGAAATTAGAAGTTCAGTTCCTCCCCTCTCAGCGTATCTCTCTGTCAGTCTCTGTCTGTCTGTCTGTCTGTCTCTCTCTCTCTCTCGCTCTCTCTCTCACACACACGATGTAAAGTGCCATGTGAGAAAAAGGAAGTCTGGGAGAAATTCAACAAGTGGGGAGAATACAACAAGAGAGACATTCCCAATTTGGAGAACAAGTTGCAAGTGCTCCCCTTTTAGAGTAAGAGCCTAAAGAGGACAAAGCATAGGCTGCCCATGTGAAGAATCTAGTTTGCCTGGAGCACAGAAAGAGGCAAGAGATTGGCATCAGGTAAGACCCAAAAGGTAGACAATTTTCTTGCTTAGAAAAAGCTTTGAATGCCAGGCAGAGTTTCACCTGTACTCCATGGGCAAAGATCTTGAGCAGAAGAATGTGGCATGACCAGATAGATGCAAAAGATAGATGATCTTGGCAGAAGTCTGAGGGATGGATGGGAAGAAAGGCATGGTGAAGTTGTAATACCTCCAAGATAGTCTATGGAACTAAGCAGAGCAGAGCAGAGCATAGGAAGATTCTCACCCTATTCTGACTGGATTTCTCAAGTCCCTTCAGTAGACTGAGTGATTTCTAAGAGGGAGCTTGTTAGCACAGTGGATAGAGCCAGACCTGGAATCCGGAGGGCTGGGATCCGGACTTAGACACTTCTTAGCTGTGTGATCCTGGGCAAGACACTTAACTCCCAATGCCCTAGTCCTTGCCCTTTTGTCTTAGAACTAATAGTATGATAGAAGGCAATGGTTTTCAGGGGAAAATACATTTTTAAAAGCCTACAAGGTGGCATAGTAGGAAGGCTCAAGTTCAAATGTGCTCTCAGACCCTTATTATCTATGCAATCTTGGGAGAATCACTTAATCTCCCTCAGACTCAGTTTCCTCATCAATAGAAGGGGGCTAAGGGTTCTTGTGAAGATAAATTGAGATAAATTTCAGGTGATCCATGAGCTTGGAGCTTTTACTATAGGGCAGGTAGATGGCACAGTGGATAGAACACTGGGACTGGAGTCAGGAAGACTTGTCTTCCCGAGTTTAAATCCAGCCTCAGCCACTTAGTAACTGTGACCCTGGGAAAGTCACTTAACCATATTTGCCTCAGTTTCCTCAACTATAAAATGAGGTGGAGAAGGAAATGGCAAACCACTCCAGCATCTTTGCTAAGAATACCCCAAGAAGGGTCACGAAGAGTTGGACACAACTGAAATGAACAACAAGAAAGAGCCAGGTTCTAGGGATATAAGGACAAAACTAAAGAGTTCCCACTTCATGAAACTTGTACATTGTATCAGACAGAAACAGTGAAG
Organism: Monodelphis domestica; assembly: GCF_027887165.1. Lineage (NCBI taxonomy): Eukaryota > Metazoa > Chordata > Mammalia > Didelphimorphia > Didelphidae > Monodelphis > Monodelphis domestica. Next base: position 71,599,737 of record NC_077234.1, on the reverse strand, counting down.
CCAGAAAGAGGACCCTATTTAGGGGGAAAGATTAGGACATGCTCAGTTTGGGACATGTTGAATTAGAGGAAGAGGTATAACATCCAGATATAAAAGTTAATATCAAAATCTGAAGAGGAGATAAAGAGGGTCCTAGGACTAGCTCAGCATTAGGAACAGTGAAATATATCTCCCAACCAAGTTACCTGCATCAGGATTCAGGGGAGAATCTATCCTGGCTAGTGACAATGGTGAAAAATAGGATGAAATAGAGTGGAAAGGGATTTTCCCAAAAGAACAGGGTTTTTTTCTCCCACTCGTCAGCAAAGGCAAGAAACAGGAGGTCCATGGGTGTGGAACACTGCATATAGTATCAATTTTTTCAATTTATTGATCAGTTTTGCTGATTTTTTCCTCTTTTTTTTTCTTTAAAAAAACTCCTAGGAGGCATTAAGAGGAGACTTGGGGGTAGGGTGGGATTGGGCAATATGAAATCAAAAGATAGCAATAAGAAAATGTTTTTTTTTTTTTAGATTTCATTTATTTATTTGCCTTTTAAAAAACCCTTACCCTCCCTCTTGGAATCAATACTGTGTATACTGGTTCCAAGGCAGAAGAGTGGTAAGGACTAGGCAATGGGGGTTAAGTGACTTGCCCAGGGTCACACAGCTGGGAAGTGTCTGAGGTCAGATTTGAACCCAGGACCTCCCATCTCTAGGCCTGGCTCTCAATCCACTGAGCCACCCCAGCTGCCCCCTTGAGATTTTATTTTTAAGGAAATTCCTGCTCCTTTGGGGTTACTGATACATCTGACAAAACAAAGAAACAAAAAACAAGTGAGCTTCTTCCTGGAGAAAAGAGATGTTAAAGGCTAGAACTGAGGACTCTGGGTCTCTGGGATATGGTTAGAGAGGGCCAAATGAACCTCTGACCCAGAGAGGAGAGAAACTGCTAGACATTGACTGAGGTCTTAATTTGGGACAGGATGGGATACAAAGGGCTGGCCAGATCTTCCCAGAGGCATTTAATTCATCCCTGTGCCCCTTGGCAGAATGGGCTCCTCTAGTTACCCTTACACATTGAAAGGTTCTCTCTCTTCTTTTTTTAAAACCCTTCCCTTCTGTCTTAGATTTAATACTATGTATTGGTTCCCAAGCAGAAGAGCAAGCAGTAAGGGTTAAGCAATGGGGGTTAAAGTGACTTGCATAGCTAGGAAGTGTCCAAAGTCATATTTAAACCCAGGACCTCCTTTCTCAAAATCTGGCTCTAAATCTGCTGAACCACCTAGCTGCCCCCTCTCCTATTCTTTCAAAGGCTTCCAAGGAAAGAGAACGCACAGGAAGTCTAACCTCCATCCCTCCTATTATAGAAGTGCCAACCCCTTTTCCTCATGTTGCAGCCTTGATGGAGATGAAAAACAGCTGCCCACCAGTCTCTGTATAGCAGTGCTCCAGAGACATGAAGTCCCTTAATCAGTTCTCATCCCCCTAACTCCCACTCCATCCCCTCAAACCTCCCCCATTCTAATCTTTTCCTCTCCACCCTCACAAAGCCCACTGATTCTGTCCCTGCCAGCATCTCTTCTATAGGTCAAATAAACATTTAGAATCATAGAATGCCACTTCCCACATTTGACCAAACTTGTGGCTTTAAATTCATTTTTTTCCATTACCCCCACCTCAAAACAAGATGGTCTCTCCCCTGGACCCAGACAGAAGGGTCTCCCCTATTCCAAGAAATACCCCCCTATCCCCACCCCTGTAAACAAGGTGGGATATCCTGGCCCTCCCAGCAGAGGCATCTGAACATCTGGACACCAGAACTCCAAAACTATCCTATCTCTTTCTCAGACTCTGAAGTTAACCCCTGCCTGAGGTTATTCTCCCAATAGCTCTCTCACCTCCCTGACCTTTCCTGAATTCTGAGAGAAGGGGGTGGGGATATGTCTGTAGACCCCTCCGTGGGGGTCTCTCTACAGTCTGGCCATAATGCTAGAAATCTCTTCCTCTATCCCTCCACCCATTTTCCCCCATTTCATCCCTACCACATTCCCTGAAGCAGACCTCCCCAACCCCATTCTGCACTCCCAGAAACCTCTGCTCAGGAACGATGGGAATTACCTGGACCATGTGGGCTACAGACTCTATTCTCAATGCCCTTGTATCCATATTGGGGGGAAGAAAGAAAGAGAGACAAAGATGGGGGAAAGAGGAGGGAAGGAAGGAAGGAAGGAAGGAAGGAAGGAAGGAAGGAAGGAAGGAAGGAAGGAAGGAAGGAAGGAAGGAAGGAAGGAAGGAAGGAAGGAAGGAAGGAAGGAAGGAAGGAAGGAAGGAAGGAAGGAAGGAAGGAAGGAAATAAAGAATCCATGACCTAGAATAGAATGGTTAAGATAGCCTCAGAAAGTTGAAGGGGAGAGGACGGACACTTAGGCAGAATCCCCATAGAAGAAGAGAACACAGTAAGTCATGGCCAAGAGTGGATCTGTGATGAAATTAGAGTGGAATTCTCTCCAGTGCTGATTTACTGTGATTTTTCCAGGACCAGGCTTGACACCCTCTCTACCCCACCCTCCTTACGTCCCTCCCCAGCCCCCAATGCATCTATCCATCCATAGAGAGAAGCATGGGAGGTTAGAGGGGGCTTTTATACACCCCCACTCAGACAAAGCAGGGATGTAAGAGGGAATATCTCCTCCCTATCACCCCCTTCAAGATTCCTTATAGCTTCTGCCTAGGGAAAGGGGTATGGGGGGCATATTGACTATGGGGGGGGTATAGGAAAAGTCTTATACATGATCAAAAGGCCAAGTCAAGTTGCATTTAGCAACGAAGGACAAGGAGTCCTGTTCCCTTACTGGGAGAAGAGGTCCCTAAAATGTGAGGGATTCTCTTCCCAGAACTTTCTGCAACCTCTCCAGGCACTGATCAGAGGGAGAAAGCCATTCCCTCAATCCCACACATACCACCAATGCTGACCCAGTTCTCTAAGCACCCTAGGGACTAGGTATCCTGCCTAAGACCTCAGATGAGGAGTGAAATGGAAGCAGGAAGGAGGGAATGACCCCCAGAGATGGGAAAGCCAGACCTACCCAGAGCATACAAGACAGACAGATCCACGTCATCTTCGAGCCGTGTCCAGTCTCTTGGTCCACACCCCAGTGCCCGAAGACATGCCCCTCCTGGGACGATCACTTGTGCCAGGTCCTGACCAGGACAGGCTGGGTAGAACAGATCCCCAGTTCCCTCAGTCCTGTCTCTCTTCACTGAGACAGCATCTGTCTGGCGGATCTTGCTGCCTGCCTCTCTCCCTCCTTCCCTCCTCCCTGCAGCCAGCCCTCCCCTTTCTCCCTCCCTCCCCCCTCCGCCCCTTGTCCCTGCCTCCTTTTTCTCTGTCCTTCCCAACCCCTGTGGTGGAGTTTCAGGTCAGCTCCCTCACTTTGTGAGTGTGGAGAGAAGGGGTCTGGGGGCAAAGTCCTTCACTTGTCCTCAATTGAAGCCCTCCCCCAAACACACACACACACACACACACACGTATGTGAGCACTCCTGTCCCCGCACCCCTCTGGGATCTGCCCCAGTTTGGCGGCCGTTCTGCTCCTCTGAGGACTTTTAAGAACTTCTGGGCTGACCAGCGATGCTGTGGCAGGCGAAGATGGACGTGACTCTGCCAGGTTCTCCTGGACCCCGGCAGAAAGCGGGTGGTGCATTCACACTTTGAGCAAAAGACATAAAGCCTGCTACTCCCTGGCAGGACAGTCCCCCACCGACTCCCATGAACACTGACAGCTTTTGATAAACACACACACACACACAGAGCCAGGACCGACTGACAGTCCACACTCACAGGGCTGGAGGAACAAGCTAGTGTTCAGGCAGAAGAGAATCCAGGGCCCAGAGAGCACTGCAGAGTGACCCTCGCCATCACTTCCACTCTTCCCCGCTGCCCCACACACACACTCCAATCTGTGGACCTTTTCCCAGTATTTTCTTTCTTTCTTCTCTCCAAACATCTGTCCCAGCCCTTCCCTTCCTGAAGGGAGCCCCGCTCTAGTCTCCCGCGAGAGTCTGTTTTTCTTTACTTTTCCCTGGGCCAACATTTGGTTTGCATTTCCCTTCTTCCTCCTCCTCTCCCTCCTTCACCCCCCACTGATTCTTCTGCTTCCCAGGTCTCTCCTTCCCACCAATTCCTTCCCTCACTTCCCCCTCCCTCCCCCCACCCCAGATTTCCCAGGGCCCACCCCGGCTCCAAGTTTTCTCTGTTCAGTGGCCTCCAACCCCTTCTCCTGGCCATCAGTGTTCCCCTAGTCCTTACACCTCTCCCTCAGTATCCTCCCCAGGCCCTGGCCCTAACCTCCTCCTTCAATGCCCCCCAATCCTTGCCCTTTGCCTGCAAGTGTCCTTCCAGCCCCTGCCCTTCCCCTAGTGCCCCCTCAAGCCTCAGTTCCCTCTTACTCTCACCCTACCCTCAGGGTTAAGGCATTGAAGTTTAGGGATATGACTGATGGAGGAAGCAGGATTCAGAGCCCAGATTCTCCCTCTAGCACTGCATGGGAATCCAGCAAAATTGAATAAGATCACCCCCACCCCCCCACCCCGCCTTCACTGCCTCCTTTTCTCCCTATTCCATCCCCTCCCAAAAACAATCTTTTCCAAGTTTTTAATATGGCTGGGAGCAAGGCTGGGTGGGGACTGGTGAGTCACCCAGCCAGCTCCAAGAAGTCCCTGAGCACAAGAGGCACCAGCCCAGCCACACACACACACACACACACACACACACACACACAAGTATCACACATGTTGATTCCAAGTTCCATTTTGGCTCACACAGCCACACTAACTCACTTCATATGAGAGCAGGAGGTTAGAAAAGTGACAAAGAAATCTCCCCTTGCCCTGGCACACAACCAAAACACTCAAGTTTGCACACACCAAACTAGCCTCAGTGGTCAACCAGAAGGTTCTCCATCCCCACGTACATGGGCACGCACACGCGTGCCAGGCATGAATAGATGCCTGACAGCTTTTGCAAGCATGTGTCTGCTGGACACAACGGCACTCTTCACACCCACGGGTGCCCTTGCCTTGTCACCCTCCATTCTATCATGTTACATCTTGGGAGCTCACACTCCAGATCACTTCCTCTACAGTCTGAGTTCTCACACAGGCTGACTCAACCCAGGTGTGCTGGCTCCCAGCCCATGGCCTGGCCAGTCTGTCCGGCCAAGGCAACCCTGAAGTGTAAGAGAAACATTTATCAGTACAGACAGGGAAAGGAAAGGGAGATGTAGCAGATATTGGAGCACCAGACTGGTTGTCAGGAGACTCCGGTTCTAATTCTGACTTGGCCATTATCTGCATGAATGTAAGCAAATTATTGCCCCCCCAGCCTTTATTTCCCCAACTGTAAAATGGTCCAGGGACACTTGGGCGATCCTGAAGGGCCCTTCTGGCTCTGTTATTCGGCGACTATGCTGTAACAATGCATGTGGGAGCCTGTATTCCCATGGGGGCATTGAGGACAGGGGAGTCCCAAACCCTTCTACAGAGCTGCTGACTGCTGTGTGACCAGCATAGAGTTGGCAGAAAGCCAAAGGACTTCCCCAACCTGACATCACCATGTTGCAGTCCTCTCTCCCACCCCTCCCCTAGCCTCTCACCCAGTCCCATGCTCAGGGTCTGCTGGGGGAGGGATGAATGGCTGAGCCAACGCTGCAGCGGTCCACACTGCAAGCTTCCCTACTCCAGCTGGATCTGCAATCACCTCTGCTGAGGAGGAACGCTCACTCTAGCCCCTCTAGTCTCTCCCAGCAGAGGCTTGCAGGGAGGAAAGAGTGAGGGAATAAGCACGGGACATACCACGGGCGACTCCGGGTCATGGAAACCTGCCTCCTCCCCACCCCTTTCCAGCACCCTGACTCCCTGTGCCAGCTGGCCTCTCTCCTGCCAGGGGGTCTGCCCAGCTTGTCCCCGGGTCGCTCACCAACCTGCACGCAGCAGCCGCCCACCCCCATCCCAATCTCCCTTCCTCGACACCCAGCAGCCGTCGCTTGCGTCACAGGGACTTTGCTTCTCCGGCTATCTCTGGATTTCTGAGAAATCACCTTTGAGCTTCCCAGAAGTGCTGGAAAAGGCTAGCCAGACAAAAGGCAGTATCTCTGGGACACCTTCCCTGGCTCTGCTTCCTAAGCCCGGGCAGTTTCCTTCCCAGCAGCAGCTCCACTCCCAGACCTCCGACGTGGGGAATGACAAGGCTAGATAAAGAGGCTAGAAGAAATCTGGAGTGGCCAGCTAGTGGAGGACCCTACCTCCGAGAGGTCCCACCCATCTCCCTTTCTTCCTCCATTCCTGTCTCGCACAAAGCCTATCCCAATACCAGAAGAGTTTCCAGAAAAGCCTAGGATAATAATAATCCATATGTATGCAGCTCTTTAAGGCTTACGACCACCCTTCAAGGTAGAAAGTACATGTATTATTATCCTCATTTGACAGAGAGGTAAACTGAGGAACAGAGAGCTAAAGCCGTTTTCCCAGTATCTACCCCCTGAGCTCTGGGTCAAGTGCGCTTCTTCATATGACATGTTACTCTGCAGATGTCTTTTATCCCTTCACCTTCAGGAAATTCTTCTTAGTGCCCAACCACCAAGACTCCTGCTGGATTCTAAGCCCCAGAAATCTCAGGAATCTCTGAACATATGTAATAATTACATACCAAGCATGCCCTAGACTTTGCTTCTTCCCTTAAGCATCTGCAGCCCAACCTGCCTTTCCCCACCTGGTTCGCTGTTGTGGTTATATTTGGTTTTCAGTTGTGCCCAAGTCTTCCTGACTCCAGATTTTCTCAGCAAAGATCCTGGAGTGGTTGGCCATTTCCTTCTCTAGCTCATTTGACAGATGAGGAAACTGAGGCCAACAGTGTTAAGTGACTTTCCCAGGGTCACATAGCTAGTAAGTGTCTGAAGCCAGCTTTGAATTCAGGAAAATGAGGTTTCCTGTCTCCAGGCTTGGTGCTCTATCCACTGTACCACCTAGCTTCTCCAGGTTCACTATTCCCCTCTCCCAACTCTCCTCTAGCCAGATGGGACTGTTCCTGCACATGCATGATGTATCCCAGGCCCCATCATTCCCCCTACATGAAATGCCCTCCTGCCAAATTAATCCTCTCCATCCTTCATTCTCCAATCCTCTGCAAAGGCTTTCTGATGACGTCTCCTCTTCTGAACTCATATCGTGACTCACTGCCTCGGTCATTCACTTGATACAACATATATGTCCCCCACTGAAAACATCAGCTTCCTTATCTGTGAAATGGGGCTAGTCATACTTGTCTATTTACAAATAATCTCTGAGACACCACTTAAAGCATCTCTCCATCCTCATCTAGAAATGTTAACCCTGCTCTCCTCCAAAGCAAAAAGATGTTTTAAAAGTTGGGAAGAAGAAGGAAGATTTGGAGTCAGACCTGGGCTTCAAACTTGACTTTGCTATTTATTCATTGTGAGACCTTAAGCAAACCACTTAACCTTTACAGACCCCAGTTTCCTCAAAATGGGTCAGTCAATGGTTCAGTGAAAAAGCACTTTTCACTTAATATGGAAAGTGGGGGAAGTAATAGGAATACAAGGAAAGACCAAAGCAAGATCTCAGTCCTCAAGGAGGGGAGACAGAATACAAACATAAGAACACACAAGAAGATAAATCATAAATATTAAATTGTTTGTTTTCTCAAGGAGTAGGGAGGGGAGAGAGGGAGAGAATTTGGAACTCCATATTTTAAAAAATGAATGGGAAGGGGGCAGTTGGGTAGTACAGTGAACAGAGTACCAAGCCTAGAGTCAGGAGGACTTGGGTTCAAATCTGGTCTCAGATACTTCCTAGCTGTGTGATGGGCAAATCACCCCATTGCCTCATCCTTACCACTCTTCTGCTTGAGAACTGATACTTAGTGTTGATTCTAAGACAGACAGTAAGGGTTTAAAAGAAAAAAAAGAATGATAAATGAGCAGCTAGGTAGTACCAGACTGCAAGACAGGAAGTCCTGGGTTCAAATGTGACCTCCGATACTTCCTAGCTATGTGACCCTGGGCAAGTCACTTCACCTCTGTCTGCCTCACTTTCCTCAACTTAAAAATGGGGATAATAAAGGTACTTACCCCCCAAGATTGTTGTGAGAATCAAATGAGATGACATAAATAGCTTAGCACAGTGCCTGGCTCAGTTCTGAGTCTTTTCTTCCTTCTTTCTCTTTTTACTTTCTTCCTTCCAACTAACATGAGCTCCATTAAGTCAGCTCCCATGTCTTGAACATCCTTGAATCCCTTAATACAGTGCTGTGCACAAATTAAGAGTCCAATAAATTTTGGTTTTCAGTTGTTTTTTCAGTTATATACAATTCTTCAAGACCCCATTTGGGGTTTTCTTGGCAAAGATACTAGAGTGGTTTGCCATTTCCTTCTCCATCTCATTTTACAGATAAAGAACTGAGTCAAACAGGGTTAAGTGACTTGTCCAGAGTCATACAGCTAGTAAGTGCTGGAGCTATATTGGAAGAGCAGTCTTCCTGACTCCAGGCCTGGCACACTATCCACTGTGCCACCTAGCTGACCTTCAATGAATATTTGCTGATTAATTGATGAGACACCACGGTACCAGGCAAAGTATGGAAGAACCAGAATCAGAGCACTTGAGTTCAAATCCAGCCTCTGACACTGACTCCCTGTGTATGACCTAAAACAATTCCCAGCACCCCTCTAGGGCTCAGCTTCCTCAACTGCCACTCAAGGGAGCTGCACTGAATGGTTTCTGGGATCCCCTCCAGGTCTAAGTCTGACCCTGGATCTCTGAGGATCCTGAGGAACTGGACCACCACCCTCCCTGACCCCAGCATGTCTATCTTCAAAGAGTCACCTCTGCCCTCTCAGCTTTGCCCAATTTGCACTCACCCCCAAACAAGTTATACTCAGTAGATAGAACTGACCCAAGAAAGGATGAGAACAAATCAGGGAAAGGCTTCAAAGAATCTTCTAGAGAAGGAGCCTTCTCCACCCACCCAGCCCAGACAAACAGGGAACCTCTGCAGGAAAGAAAGATCTCCAAGAAAGGAAATGTTCCATCACTTCATTTAATACCATCAGCCCCTGGCCTCAAAAAGTTCTCACTGAAACCTGGCTTCCATCTTTCTTGTAGAATAGAGTAGAATCAAGCTCTGACATCAAAGGAACTGGAAAATAGCTAGTTGATAACAAACTTTTTGTATCTTCCCCTATGGCCCTCACTAGCTGTGTGACCCTAGACAAGTCATTTTACTTCCCTAAGACTCCATTTCCTTAAATGAGAGTGATAATGTCATTGCCTACTTCACAGAGTTGTTAACTAATAATAGATATCTAATAATATAATGTATATAAAGTATTTTGATGGCTTTAAAGTATTAGTGGTTTCCCCTTCTTTCATGCCATATAGTCCTGATTCCATTCATTCTGGAACAAAGTTTCATCTCAATCATATTATTATTGTTCAATCATTTGCAGTCATGTCCTACTCTTTGTGACCTTTTGGATTTATCTTGGCAAAGATACTGGAGCTGTTTGACATTTCCTTCTCCAGCTCATTTGACAGATGAGGAAACTGAGGTCAACAGGAACTGGACAACTTGCCCAGCTAATAATATGTGTCTGAGGTTGGATTTGAACTCAGGTTTCCCTGACTCCAGGCCCAACACTCTATCTCCTGTGCCACCTAGCCACCCATACTTTCTGCTTTTATTCATATTCCTCCAGATTGTAGCACACAGGTCTGGTTCAAAGCTAAGGTTTAGCAACACTGACCTTTTCATACCTTTCATAACACTTTGAGCTAGATTGGACCTTAAAGACAGCCTAGTCCAACCCCTCTCATTTTACACATGAGGAAACTGAGGCACAGAAGTAGGAAATGACTTGGTAAAAGGATCTAAACCTAAGTTTCTAAAATTCAGAACCAATTATAACGTTATTATCTAACAATGCATTCTATGTAATATATGACTAGTGTTCACTACAAGTACTTTAAGGCTGTCTAAATGCATACATTATTTAAACCTCACCACAACCCGTTGAGATAGGTAATACAATTATTATCATCCTCATTTACAGGTGAGTAAAGTCACTTACCCAAGGTCACACGGTTAGTAAGTAACAGAGGCAGGATGTGAACAGAACCCAAGTCTTCCTGACTCTAAGTCCTAGGCACTGTTCCCCAAACCTCTCCCCACTTCTGGTCAGTGAGAAACAAAGACAGAAACTGGGGATCTGGAAGTCTTGGTCACAAACCTTGGGGCCAAACTGTCGGCTGCTACTCCCCACTTCCTTATTCCTTAGCCTCCCCACCTGTAGGGCTAACCTGACCCCTGGGCTGCAACAATGCTCTGTCCCTCTGCTTGCCAAGGGCAGAAGACGGAGCCCTGGCTGGATGCCGGTGGTCAGTGGGAGGTGGTGAGCCAAGAAGGCTTCTGCTGCCTCAGCAGAACACCTCAATTTGGCTCCTGATCAGCCAGGGAGAGCCAGCAAAGGCACCGAGAAAACTGCAGCCCCTACCTCTAATAGAATAGGCATTGTGGGACTGGAGCCTGTCTGACCCCAGCATCCAGGGCTGCAAGGACCAGCTGGGTCCTCTCTGCCCCTGACGCCTCCTTCCTATGGCTGGCCAACCCAGCCCTGCAGGCTTCAGCTCCCAAGCCTGATGGTACCTCATTCCTAATCCTTCCCTGGATCCACAAATGGTCCTAAGACGCCATACCAGTTATTCCTTGCTTCTTTCCTCCCACAAGACCCACAAAGGTGAGCTCAGTGGCACAGTGGATAGAATGTGGAGTCTAGAGTCAGTCCCCAAGACCTCCGTTTAATTCATGCTGCAGGCACTTAATCGCTGTGTGACTCTGGACAAGTCACTAAACCTTCTCAGTCTCAATGTCCTCACCTGTAAAATGGGGATGATACTTGAACCTATCTCACAAGGTTGTTGGAGGATCAAATGAGATCGTATCTCATGAAGTGTGAGACCTTAAAGCATTCTATAAATGCTGGAAACTATTTTTGTCAGTCATTTCTCAGTCACGTCTGACTCTCCATGACCCCATTTGAGGTTTTCTTGGCAGAAATACTAAAATGGTGGGCCATTTCCTTCTCCAGTTCATTTTGCAGATGAGGAAACTGAGGCAAAAAAGGTTAAGTGACTTGTCCAGTGTCTGAGGCCAGATTTTACCTCAGATCTTCTCGACTCAAATCCTAGCATTCTATCTACTCTACCATCTAGCTGCTTGATATTATTATTATCATTATCATCGTCGTTATTATTATGTGATCATCTCAGACTGGGAAAGTTAGGGCAGAGTGTAGGAAAGTTAGACTATGACTTCCCTGATCTCTGCCTAGATTCCATCCAGAGCCCTTCCCCTATCTTCTATGCCTATGCCTTGGTTTCTCCACCTGGGACATGAGTAAGAGAGTAATTTTTCTTGGCACTCAAAGACCTTGGCAAAGGAAGAGCCCAGGGTGAAGAACAGTCTGGGAAGGTGGTCTGGGATCTGGCCACAATCCCCACAATTTGTAATAAGATCCCTAAGCATTACTGCCTTTTATCTCTATCTGCTTCCCCTACTCTAATTTCCTGTCTAAAATTAAAAGGCCTGGAAATGACCATTCAGGCTCTAAAGATGCCCAGCTACAGCTTCAATACCAGCCCCTTCACAGTAAGAAAGCCAATTCCCATCCAAGTTGTCTCTGTCTTCCCATGGTAAAGGGAAAGGAAGGAGAAGGAAGACTCTTTGGAAGAAGTGGGGGTAGAGGAGTTTTTTAAGAACCTTTGGATTCTATCTTTCCTCATAATCCATTTTCCAATGCAGTCTTCCCTCTCTGAATGTAACAGAAACTAAGAAATTGGGACCCAGAAGAATTTGAACTCAGAGCCAAGCTGGGAATGGCTTCAGGGACTTCTTGCCCACCTTTCCCCCAGCCCTAATATTTCAACCAGTCCCCTTTATGTTACCCTCAGTCCCACTACTGGATGTGGAGTCAATACTCTTTGCTAAAGGATCTCAAAGCACTTTGGCAAGGGATAGTGAAGGTGGCCTGGCATTATTTTTCTCTGGCAGCTAATTAAGTGGGAAACTAAACTAAGAGGCAGGAGTCTTTGCTAGGGAGAAAGGCATTCCCGAATAACCTCAGACTGCCCTCTCACCACAGCCTCTGACATTTTTGTAAGGATGGAGGACAAGGTTAGGGGATTGGTGTAGTCGGGAGGAAGCCCCATCCCTAACTCTTTATGAAGCTCAATGTTAGTTAGGCCTGAGCCAATTTTGGGCAGAGACTGGGCACCATGTTGTAGGGTTCTAATCCCCCTTTAGTCAGTCTTTAGGTTAGTCCCTGAACCCTGAACCCTCCTTGAGCCTCAGCTTCCTGTTCCACATGATAGTATCACACTGAATTCCTCTCAAGATTCCCCCTATCTCTAACACTCTATGGTTATGCCAAACCACACTCAGTCCAGCTGTGCTTTGCCCAAATGGCAGTGGGCAAGAACTATCTGGAGCTCCCCATCCTAGCTCCCCAGCTCATGCCCCACCATATCTTCCCATGTTCTCCCAGAGGAACACAGGGCAGGTTAGAAAGCAAGGAAGTTACCATCTACATATTCCTTCTCCCTTCCCAATACCACTTTGTCTTAGTGCAAGGGGCTCCCTGGGCTCTAAGCCCAGCTGGCTTCTTGCCACCCCAGTTGTTAATTCCTAGCCACATGAGGAATGGTTCTTTCTAAAAGGGACCCCAGGCAGGAAGCTTTCCCACCATCTCCTCCTTCCCTCCCCATCTCCCACTCCCAGCCAAGGGAAAGCCTAAATGAGAAATGTGTTTAGAAAGGAAGGGCTCTTTACCAAAAGGGCTATGCTGGGAAATCAAGATGAGTCTATCAGTGCCCTCTCCCCCCCCAAAAAAAAACCCTACATTAGTGAAGCTCCCCAGCACCTCCCTGGCTTGTTCTCCATCCCCCAGGATCTTTATCTGTCTGCCACTCTGTGGTCTGTCCCCTAGTTCCTGCCCTTCTCCCCACAGTGTCTACAAATGTCATTCCTGTTCCTCTCCCAGTGTCACCCCAGACTCTATCCTCCTCCTCAAAACTACCCAAATTCTTTTTTCTCGACAGAATATACAGTCCCTGCCCATCTTTCCCCATCTTATATCCCTGTCCCTGAGTGTAATCTGGCCCTTACCTCTCTCCCCCAGAATCCACCCAATCCCTGTCCACATTTCCTCCAAGTGCCACCAGATCATGTCACTATCCTCTCAGCTACCCTATCCTTTGCCTCTCTCTCCCAGAATCTACCCAGCTCCTATTCATATTTTCCTTTTCTTTGCTTGTCTCTCCTAGACCTTGGTGCTATTCAGAGTGTCCACCCAGCTTCCACTCTCTTCCTCAATTCCCTCCAGCCTCTGTTGTGTCTCCCTACCCAACGCTCTGGTCCCTCAAACTATCACAACTGGTCTGATATTGTGTCTGATCTCTCCATCTAATAGCAGCCAAACTCTGCCCTCCCTAAGTATTTTACTTTGCTTGCCTCTTGCTCTGGGAGGCTGAACCTCTGATCCTTCCAGGGGAAAAGCATTTCTGGGGGTTCCTGGGACCTTTCCCCTCTCACCAAAACCAGCAGCAATGTCCTCCTGTGTCCAAATAGCCATATTCCCTAGAGCCTCTCTGTGTCTGTTAACTCAACTCGGATACCAACGGCAAGGTGTTCTGGCTCCAAATGTTGGGGCTACCTGAAGTGAGCAACAATGGGGCGTGGAGGATCTAATGCTCCCAAAGGAGCAGAAATTCTGCTCCTTGCCGTTTGCCAGAGACCTTCCCAGAGCAGAGTTACTGGGGCAGGGAAACCCCAGAGTGATGCACCCGGCCTCTGGGGCTTGCTGTCTCCCGGGAGGTGATGAAGAAGAGAAAGATGCCCGGGAGAGAGAGCCTCGGAAGGCCTGAGCCACTGTCCCCGCCCACCAGTGCCAGGGGCTCCGGGAAGGGCATTCCCTTCGGCTTACCTCCTTTCGCAGACAGAATCGGAGGGGCAGAAGGCAGGAGAACAAATACTTGCCCCAGCGGATCATGCAGGTGAAGCACCAGCTCAGACGAGTCATGTTGTCACCTGGACTGCCTTCTGGCCGGCCCGGGGGTAGGGGGTCTGGGGGAGGGGGGCGCAGAGCTCTAGGGACCCTTAGGGAAGGCCAGTCAGGCGAGGGAAGAGGAAGATCAGGCTCCTGTTCTCTTTCTCTCCCCTTCCTGGGGTTCCTGTGCCTCAGCCCCAGAGAGCCTGGCTCCCATCCCCTCCCTCCTGCAGAGGGTCAAGAGCCCCAGGCTGAGGCGGAGGAGTCTGGCGCTGCTTCCAGGAAGCTCCCCACCAGCTGGGACTCCCCCGACCTCCTCCGGAAAGCCCTTCGCTCGGCTCCCTCTCCTCCTCCCCGCAGCAGAGCCAGCCTCTCTAGGCGCACCTCCGCCTTTCTGCCTTTCTCGGGATGGATTCTGTCAGCCTGGGCTTCCACGCTGGGAGGGCTGTGCCGTCAGACAACTTCTGAGGGGTTCGGAGAGGCTGGGGCTGAGACAGCAGCCCTGGAGAGATGGGCTAACCACCACAGCAGCACAGCACTGTGGTCCAAGCCTGCAGTGAGTGAGTGTGCCTGCGTGTGCGTGTGTGCGCGCATGGATTCCCTCCAGATCGCACTCCAATTCCCATATTGCTCCCCAGAGCACAATGTGATTACTTCAAGAAGAGGCCACTAGCTAGCTGTCAGGACTGAGAAGAAACATTCAGTCACTCTCATTCAAACCCAATACTCCTTCACTAGGCACCATCGGGTCCTGGATGCCAGACCCCGACCCTGAACCCCTCTTCCTGCTCCTCTGTCTAAGCTCCTCCTGGATCACCTGGGAGTGAGGGGCTAAACTGAAATTCTGATGAGCCTATATAACTGGGGCTGAAACCAAGAGACATCCCCCTAATCATCCCTCTGCCTGCAGGCAAGACTGAATATTTATCTAAGCCAGACTAATGAACTCCCCCTTCTCAGGATGAAGGAGATTCAGTTGCTTCTCTCCAAAAATCCTCCCAAGCCTGACTGGTGGGCTCCGACCTCTGGGTAGAAGGAGAGTCAACCTTTCCATTTACTTCCCATCCTACATACACTCAGATTCATAGGAACAAAGCATGCGGTGCTTAGACATCTTGGGGAGGGGGAAGCAGTCTGTGAGCCCCCAAGGGAATCTAAGAAAGATTTCATGCAATCTAGTAACTTGGATGATACAAAAACTTACACATTTCTACTTTCACTAACCATTTTGGTGTTCTTTGTAATCCTATGTATTTTATTTATGCATTTATGCCCATTATTCTGAGAAGAGAGGCCATAAGATTCACCAAGCTGCCAAAGAGGTCCAAGACCCAAAAGATACTAAAGATTTCTGATCTAGCAGCAGCTAGGTAGCTTGGTGGAAAGAAAAGACTGGAGGTCCTGGGTTCAAATGTGACTTCAAATACTCCCCAGCTGTGTGAACCTGGACAAGTCACTTAATCCCAGTTGCCAAGCCTTTATTACTCTTCTGCTTTAGAACCAATACTTAGTATTGACTCTAAGACAGAAGGTATGGACTTGGGGAAAAAAAAAAGAATCTCTGATCTGGTTCAATATGTTCATTTTACAGATGAGTAGAGTCATTCTCCTCAGAGAAGAGGTTGACTTACCCAAGAGCATACACAGGTAGCAAATGAATAATGGAGGGGGTTCCCCAATTCCATGTCCAATACTCTGTGATACTTATTGGCACACCACTAGAGATGTCTCTGGTCCTTATGGATGGATGATGGTCAGTAACTTACCAAATCTAAAAGCAGCAGGCCCCTGCTCTGTACCTAATCCCTTCCCTTGCCCCCCCAACCCCAAAACAAAACTTCCTACCTCCCCACCCCATTCCTTCAACATTGCCAGACTGAATAGAGAAGACAAAGGAAAATGGAAACCATCTAGACCCCTGGAATGAAGGGAGAGAGGTCTGAAGCATGGAAGAAAGCCTTGTAGAACAAGCTGGGGCTGCTTCTGGTTAAAGAGCCTGGAGGCCATGGTCCTGCAGGCTCTAGCTCCCCTCCTTCCCCTCCCCCTTTTTTTCTCCTGGTCTCTGCTTGCTGGCAGCTCTCCCAGTTTCTCGGCAGCAACAGAGCTGGGCAAAGTGCATGCTTTTTCCTCAGGGGGAGGGAGGGGTGTCATCTGGCAGCCTCTGGTTCTCCCCAGGTCCCTAGGCCCTCCCCCTACATAGCTCTTCCAAGAGCCAGAGTTATCCATCCAATCCATCAGCTGAACCCTCTGTTTTGAGGGTACCCATGTTTCTGATGACCAAGCAACCAGTGGAAGGGAAAAAAAAATGAGACTGCTGGCAGATGCAAGAAATGACTTGAGACTCATATACATATAATCAATCCCATAATCCTTCTCTCATCACCAAGGCAAAGGAGAGAATAATCATAAAAGTACACAGCTGGGAAGGACCTTAAAAATAATCTAGTCCAGACATGACCCCCATCAGATCCCACAATTTGCAGATCAGCAAACTGAGGTCTAGAGAGGGGAAGGGATAAGTCCCCATCCCAAAGTCTAGTCATATTTAGAAGATGTCTTTTAATGACTTATTTTCCCCTTCGAAGATGACTTTGCTTTCACCTGGAGAGAACTGGGGTGTGTCAGGAAGGGTGTAAAGAGCCCTGAGCTGGCTATCTTTCTTCTTACCTCCAACACAATCCAAAAAACCCAACCCATCTGCCTTATTTCATGCCCAAGAGCTAGGCTTTAGGAGGACTCAGACTGGAGATCAGGATTCCTGAGTGCTTTAATTTATGCAACAAGGTGGGGAATGGGACTCAGTTGTCCTTTCTGGGCTTCCTAATATCAAAGTTTTAGAACTGGAAGGGACCTTAGAAACCAAATAGCCCAAGCCTCTCCTTTTACAATGAGACAAACAGAAGCCAAGAGAGATGAAGCCCAAAGACAGACAAGTGTTAAGAGGAAGAGTTGGGTTAACTCCAAACTGAGGGCAGCAGGGTGGTGGTGCAGTGAATAGAGTGCCAGGCAGGCAAAATTCAGGAGTCAGGAAAAGTCATCTTCCTGAGTTCAAATATAACCTCAGACACAAACTTGTGTGGCCCCAGGCAAGTCACTTTACCCTGTTTGCCTCGGTTCCTCAACTGTTTATAAAATGAGCTGGAGAAGGAAATGACAACCTGACTGTATCTTTGCCAAGAAAACCCCAAATGGGATCAAGAAGAGTCAGACATGACTGAACAACGGGCTACCACTTACTTCTAAATTTAAAAAAAAAAATTCTTTTTTAATTTATTCATTTATTTGTTGCATTAACAATAACTTTGTTAAAGGAAAGGACTATAATGAGACAACATACCAACTCTCTCTCCATTGCACCACAGTCATTTTGCTGCCTTTGTGCCAAAGAGGGAATGAACATAAGGAGTGAAGTTTAGAAAGGCAATAGAAAAGGATAGCACAATGGCTAGAGAGCCAGTCGTGGAGGTGGGAGCTC
The DNA here is from genome assembly GCF_027887165.1 of Monodelphis domestica. Lineage (NCBI taxonomy): Eukaryota > Metazoa > Chordata > Mammalia > Didelphimorphia > Didelphidae > Monodelphis > Monodelphis domestica. Next base: position 71,582,165 of record NC_077234.1, on the reverse strand, counting down.
ATGTGTTCAAATCTGATTTCAGACACATCCTAGCTGTGTGAGCTGAACAAGTCACTTAACTCTAATTGTCTAGCCCTTTTTGCTCTTCTGCCTTAAAACCAATACTTAGTGTTGAATCTAAGAAGGTAAGAGTTGAGTTCTGTTTTGTTTTAAAAAAGGCAACAGGATATATAGCTGTGGGATGCTGGATGGGCATGGTGGAATCCTCTTCCCTGGAGATTCTTAGAACAGAAGAGATTTCTTACCCGCCATTATGAATTGGCTCAGGGGTAGCCTTGGCTAGCAGCTTTATTTGGTTGGGAGAGCCCTATATTTGGAGTTAAAGGGCCTGGCTTTGAATTTATATCTGCTGCTTACTACCTATGTGACCTGGACAAATTACAGGCATCCCTTCCACATCATGGGGGATGGAGAGACCCATATTCCCTGGATCTGGAAAATCTGGATAAAATTTTTTGACCTTCCCTATGTATCAGATTAGAAGTCTGATTTTTCTTTTTTCTTTTATGGTTGTTTTATGTTACAGGTAATATACATGTATATATATGTACATACATATGTATATATACAGTATTTACATTTCATGCATTTCTGAGTTACTAAACTTTTCGTGATGCCTCTACATTTCTAGCCTTTATGTGTCATCTGCTGGTTCTCACATTCTTTTCACCAACTTTAACTTTTTACTTATTTTAACTTTAAAAAAGAAATTGTGCATATTTATGGCAATAAAATATAAAAAGTGTTAATATTTTACAATACTACAAAAATATATACAAAACACATTTCTGAGAGTCTAAAGTTTTTCTGTGTCATCTGATGGTCTTTGCATGTTGTCTGTCGCTTCTGCAAAACTCCCCCCAAATTGCTACTTAATTTCTTATGCTGACTTATGGGGGGAATTGAAATCACAATGGGAACAGTTGAGATATGATGGGCTGCCTATATTTCACTTTTGTGGGCCTCCATTTCCTCATCTATAAAAGGAGGAGGTAGGCCCTCTAAGGTCCCATTTCTCTCCAAATCTATGATCTTACGATGGCTGGTTCTTTTCAGTCTTATCACTGGAACTCTAAAAAGGGTCCTTTGCTCCCAGGCTTTCTCCAGCAGGAGGTACTCTCTGGCTAGAGCACTTTCAGAGTCAGTTAAAAAAAAAAAACTGACAGAGGAGAGTATGTGCCAGGGGTCATGCAAGAGTGGAGGTCTAAAGTGCTGAGGCTAACTGAAGCCTGCCCTCCACTGGGGTCCCAGACCCTCCCCCAAGGGAGGTTATCTGTACAAAAACCTAGAATAAATTGTGTCAAGCATAAAGCCTGCAACACTCAGGAGTGCTTGGGAGCCAGATGAAAACTGGGAAATATTTAACATAACAAGTAAAAATACTAGAGAACATATTGTTGTTAAATCCATCTCCATGTCCTCATTTGGGGTTTTCTTAGCAAAGATGCTGGAGTGGTTTGCCATCTCATCCTCCAGCATATTTGACAGATAAGGAAACTGAGACAAAAAGAGAGGTGACCTGCCCAGGGTCACACAGCTAATAAGTGTCCCAAGTTCAAATTTGAACTCAGATCCTACTGACTCTCAGGCTGGTGTTCGATTCACTTTGGCATCTAACTGTCTGAACAACAGAACCTAGATAATGTTAATATGTGGCTTTCTAAGTAAATACGAAGGTTGGCAGGGATCCTTGTGTAAAGTTTAATGATCCCTTTTTCTACCTGACTTTTGACACTACTACTCTAGAGATTACTGGTACCAACCTCAATGTTATTTGTTACCTGCCAGTCTTCAAAAAAGCTCAGTGCTAAGAGTTAAAGAATCACAAGATCACAGTGCCTGCTGGGAAACACCTGTGGTCACCCTATTTAGTTCCCATACCTCATTTCCAATGATGCCTCCCTTCCTTACTCCTTCCCTCCCTCTCTTCCTCCCTCCCTCCCTTCCCTCTTTTCCTCCTCTTTCCTTCCCTTCTTCCTCCCTCCTTCCCTCTCTTCCTTCCTTCCTCCTTTCTTCCCTCCCTCCCTTCCTTCCTCCTTCCCTTTCTTGCTCCCTCCCTTCCTTCCCTCCTTTCCTCCCCTCCCTTCCTCCTTTCCTTCCTTCCTCCCTTCCTCCTTTCCTTCTTCCCTTCCTTCATCCTTCCCTACCTTCCTCCATCCCTTCCTTCCTCCCTCTTTCTCTCCCTTCCTTCCTTCCTCCTTCTCTCCCTTCCTCCTTCCCTTCCTTCTTTCCTCCCTTCCTCCCTCCATTCCTTCCTTCCTTCCCTCTGTCTTAGAAAAGAGTATCACTTGTAGGGCAGAAGATCGGTAAAGGCTAAGCAATGGGAGTTAAGTGACTTGTCCAGGATCACACAGCTGGGAAGTGTCTGGGGTCACAGAGAGAGAGAGAAGACACTGGGTCCCTCCAGATGAAACCTTCAAAGAACTTGGGCAGGGAAGGGAGAGGAAAGGATTCCTAGAGATTCAGACTCTGTGTGCTTGCTATCCAGAAAGAGATCTCAGAGAAATAAGAGAGCTTGTCCCCAGTCCCCGGCTAGGGAGCTAGGGGGCTGGGGACTGGGGGCAGGGGGAGAGGGATTAGAGAGAGAAACCATTTGATTTAGGAGACGCACAGTGCGTCCTCTGTCCACTCCCTGGCCCCTCCCCAGGCGCAGTGTTCCCAGCTGGGCTTTGTCTGCAGGGGACAAAGGAGGCTCCTGTCCGAGGAATATCACTTGGGGATCTGATCGGGAGGCTCCAATTCCTGCTTTCACACCCTGAGAGAGATGCAGAGCCCCGATCCCCAGGGACCTCACTGCCCTTTCTTTTCCCATCTGATGGGGACAGATCCCGTCCGGCCCCAGTCTCCTCGATCACCCCTCTGCTTTCTCACAAGGACAGGTTGAGTTTCAGCCCCTTTCCCTATGGGCAACAATTCCTCCTGCATTTCTAGGAGGCTCTTGCCCCAGTCCCATTTCCCAGTCTGGGTTTCCTGGGTCCTTGACTCCTTCCCAGAGAGGTAAAGGTTTTCTAGCTAGATTCCGTATTGATGGAGAGATTTTCAGACTCCCAGGGAAGTCAGACACTTCTACCAGCCTCAACAGACAGGGGTGGAGAGTAATGTCAGAAGATCAGAGATTTTAGAGCTGGAAGAAACCTTCAACCCTCTCCTTTGGCAGAGAAGGCCCAGAAGGAAATGCTTTTGCTTTGCCCTAGGTTACACAGTCAAGCAATTTTCATTCCAAAGCCCCCCCCCCCCCCTACAGCTCTCTGATTCTAGCCTTTCCCTACCCACTTCAGAAAGGAGAGGAACTTTTCCTGGATTCTGGAATCAAAGTGTCTCCCAGTCCCAGCACCCACCTATCCTGGACCCCAAAGAGCCCTGTAATTAGTGCAGTAACACAAGTCATAGGATTACCAGAGACCTTAGAGATCAATAATCAGCCAATGTGGCTTCAAGGGCAGAGGATACAAAGACAATCATTTCCCAGATGGGGAAGTTGAGGCCCAGAGAAAGAAATAATACAGTGAGTCAGTTCTGGAACCAGCATCTCATTCTTTCCACTACACAGTTCTGCAGATGCTAGGGGAGGTGGGGAGAGGAGGTACTTAAACCCACAGGCTTCTGAGAAAGATATTCCACATGATCTTGGATAAAGAGCTGGAAAAGTATCTACTCCACCATCACATCCAATTTTACAAATGAGGAAACTGAGGCCAAGAGAGAGGAAACAACTTGCCTAAGTTTGCCTATGTAGGAAGCAGCAAAGCTAAAATTCAAACTCAGGTCTTGTGACTCACCCCAAGTCCAGTGCTCTTTCCACTATATCATAGGGTCTCTTCTCCATCCTGAGTGTCAGGTAATTTGTCCTGGTGTCTGACTTTGCACAAACACAAACACACAAACACAAACACAAACACACACACACACACACACACTCCTGCTTCGACTTAGAATTTCTCATTCTCTCTTCCACTAGGATGAATAGCTTGGTGACCCTCCTCTGTATCATAAATCCCTGCAGACACTAAAAGCTCATTATTCAGATTTCCTCCCCCACTCCACCCCCAAACGCTTTCTATTTTCAAGACTGAAAAGCCTAGGCCCTCTTTTGGGTCACTTCAAATGGTTTCCATCATCTCTACGTGGCATACTGACATGGTATGGGGGGTGGGGAGAAAAAAGGGGTGGAATAGGCATGAAGTTATGGGATATATATGGACTAGAAAAACTCTCCCATTGCTCTGTCCCTGAATATGGGAAAAGAAGGGTGAGGGAGAGGGAGGGATGAGGGGGAGGGGGAGAGGGAGAGAGGAAGAGAGAGAGGAAGAGAGAGAGAGAGAGAGAGAGAGAGAGAGAGAGAGAGAGAGAGAGAGAGAGAGAGAGAGAGAGAGAGAGAGAGAGAGAGAGGAAGAGAGAGAGAGAGAGAGAGAGAGAGAGAGAGAGAGAGAGAGAGAGAGAGAGAGAGAGAGGAAGAGAGAGAGAGAGAGAGAGAGAGAGAGGAGGTACCACCTTTAAAGTAGCAGCCCTGAGAAGGCACAGACCCTGGGTCAGTTTGTCCATCCCTCTGCTTCTGCTTGTCTGTTTGGACCCGAGGAAGCCTGCAGAAGCCAGGGAGCCAAGCCACTTCTATGCCCAGGCCCCTTTAAATGAGATTAAAGCTAGGGCTGCTTAATTGATGTTGATGGAACCGGGGAGAGAGTGAGATGAATGGAGAGTGGAGAGGGGGAGGGGAGATCTCAACGATGAGGGGGGGGGGGGGGGTCAAGGGAGCCAGATGAATTAGAACTGGCTAATACTATTAGCCTCCCCCCACCCCCCCAACCTGATCTCCTCATTGCAACCCTCTCCTCCCTCCTAGGAAACCAGACCACTGACTGCTGCCCCAGTGGACAGGAGGGTCAAAGGAAAGGATGCCTGGAGTGGAGGGAGGGGGGCAGGTAAGTCCCTGTCCTGAGGACTTCAATGATGGGGAGAGAGAAAAGCAAAGATGGTAATAGAGACAAAGAGACAGACAGAGAGATAAACACACCTATGGGGACAAATGGAGAAAGAGACACAAAGAGAAATCGACAAAGGCAAAGATAGAGACAGACAGAGCTAATTAAAAAGATTCCCCATCCAGATCTCCCTCTCCAAAGCCTCCCCTACTCTCCCCATGTCTCTCTTCCCCTCGCCACCCCCACCCTCACTGTCTAGAGCCAGGTTCTCTAGCTGGGCACCTTTCCTGGGCTCTGTAATCCCCCCGCAACCTGGCCAGGAGCCCCAGCTCATTTCATGATTAAGTTTGGCATTGTGAAGAGAGAAGAAGCAAAAGGAACCGGGCAGCCAGAGAAATGGCCCTCCAGGCCCCACGAACCCCCATCCCTGCCCCTGCCTCACAGCCCAAATAATAGAGAGCTAGGAAGAGCTGGAGGGGAGTCCTGGGTCTGGGGGGGTGAGGAGTTGGGGGAGGCCAAGAGAGGGGCAGAGCTAGAGATGGGAAAGAGGGAAGGGGGGAAGCTAGGCAGAGGGGGGGTGGAAAAGGGAATGAGGCAGAGACAGAGACTCAAAGACAGGAAGAGACTGAGGCAGCCTGAGGAACAGGGGGCGGGGGGGGGGGGGTTGATGGAGAAGAAGCAAAGGAAGAGGGTCAGGAAGAGGAGGGTGCAGGGTCCGAGGCTAAACCCCTGCTCTCAAAAAGCAAGGAGGCAAGGAGAGTCGAAGGGAAAGCTAGGAAAGCGATGATAGCCAGTAGGAGAGGAGAGGAATGGAATGGAAGAAAGAGGACAGACAAGGATCTGGTTTTGACAACCACCCAGGGAAAATGAGACACGAGAAGTCAGTACAGAGTTCCCACCCTGAGCACAAAAGACACAAGTTTTTGGGTCCTCCTCCAAAGGACTATGGAGGCAGTTAGTGGCTCAGTGGATAGAGAGCCCAGCAGAGTAAAGAGGACTTGGGTTTAAATCTGACCTCAGACACTTCCTAGCTGGGTGACCTTGGGCAAGTCACTTAACCAACTGCTTAGCCTTCACTACTCTTCTGCCCTGGAACTGACACCTGTATTGATTCTAAGATAGAAGGTAAGGGTTGTGGGGGGGGAGGAAAGCGGGGAATGAACCATCTGAAGGAAATGGCACTTTTTTTGACTCCATGACCACAAAAATCACCAAATCCACTTCTTCTAGTGAAGAACTAGCTACCTTTGACCAAAGAGCTTAAAGTGCATAGACTTGGGCCAGAGGTTTGCAAGTTAAGGAGTATGAAAAGGGGCTTTAGCTAGGGTCAAGGTTCACATAACAGAGCACCCCAAAGGCAATGCCTCCGGACCAATTCCTCTATGATCTTTTTTTATATTTCAATGAACAAAACTTTATTTTCTCTCCTCCTCATCTCACTGGAAAACAAAGCCAAAGCCTTGTAAAAATATGCAGAGCCAAGCAAAATAGCTTGCTGCATTGGCCGTGTCCAAAAATATATATCTCATTCTGCATCTTGAGGCAATCGGCCTCTCTGTTGGGAGGTAAGCAGCATGCTTCATCATCAGGCCTTTGGAATCATGACTGGTCATCAGAGTGGCTCTAGGCACCCTTCACCCACCATGCCCATGGAAGACCTGGAAAGTCACACGGAATTTGCAGTTCTATAGACCTGCAGTGACTTCTGGATGGACCGTTTGGTGGACTGAGCGTGCATCCTCTTACCTCTGCAGCCAAGGCACCATGGTATAGTTTAAGAATGCCAGATCTGAAATCAGTCAACTGGCATGTAGGAAATGTCAGGTATTTGCCAGGCTCTGTGCTATATGTTGGGGATAAACACAGAAAGTCAAAGGACAAATCCCTGAGACAACTAGGCAACAAAGTGGAGAGAGTGCCAGGCCTGGAGTTGGGAAGACCTGAATTCAAATCTGGCCTCAAGGCACTTCCCAGCTGGGTGATTCTGGGCAAATCATTTAATCCCGTTTGCCCCAGTTTCCTCATCTATAAAGTAAAATGCCTAGCCCTTGCTGCTTTGTGGTCTTAGAACTGATACTAAGACAGAAGGTAAGGGCTTAAAAAAGAAGCCCTGCTCATAAGGAGCTCAGGCTCTAGTGGGAGTTAATATGTAAACACTATGTACAAATAAGATATATACAGGATAAACTGGGGTAGTGTCAGAAGGAAGGCAGTACGATTAAGGAGGAACGAGAAAAGCTTTGGCAGAATGTGGGATTTTAGCTGAGATGAAGGAAGCCAGGGAAGCTAGGAGGCAGAGATGACATCCAGAGCTTCCATTCTCCATGGTCTCCTCTAATTCCTGTTCCTACCTAATGTTCTAGGACCCAGGTGGACTCCCAGATTCTCAATTCTCTCCCTCTCCCTCTGACAGCCAAGACCGTTTAGGATCTCCCTCGGTCATCCATGCCACCTCTCCTTTTCCTCTAAGGCTTCTCTCCTTCCCTCCCACCTCATAGCCCACCTGATGAAAGAGTCCCCCAGCAAGAAAGGGACTAGTTCTCAAAGATCCCTTTCAGTCTGATGCTGCCCTGGCTTGTGCTCAAGATTGAGATTAATTAAAGATTCCCAAGAATCTAGCATTGAGACTCAGCTGAGGCTGGTATGCTGGCAGGTTCCAAAGAGCCCAATATGGCAGCTGGGGGGAGGGGGTGGTGAGAGACTGAGGAGTGAAGAGCAAAGCAAAGTGGAAGCACCTCACTAGGCTAGACAGCCAGAGGCAGAAACACTGACTGTCCAAGGAAGAAAATTCCAGACATACCTTGAGAGATCTGAATTCTGTCTCATTCCACTAACCTGGGTATAATCCATCCATCTCTCCCCTCCTTCCATCTCCTGCCTCCAATCATGTCAACTCTTCCCATGGTCAAAGAGTAGAACAAGGGAGAGAGTGACCTCCAGGAAAGGGAAGGTCCAGCCTCCATAGTCATCAAAGGCTTCTGTTACAGTCTTGTGCTCCTCAAAATGACAGGTTAGACATGGGAAAGTTACGTAGCTAGTCCTGGGAGACCTCCAAACATGTAGGGCTAATTCCTAGGATGCCAGGACAGTTTCTAGGTGTTCCTGTTATTGCCACTTAAATGAATCAATGAATAAAATAGGGGCAACTCGATGGCTCAATGACAGCCAAGCCTAGAGATGGGAGGTCCTGGCTCACATCTGACCTCAGACACATTCTAATTGTATGACCCTGGGCAAGTCACTTAATTCCCACTGCCTAGCCATTACCTCTTTTCCACCTTGGAATGAATACATAGTATTTATTCTAAGATGGAAGGTTTTAGGGGAAAAAAAGAATGAATAAAATAACATAAAAACACTTACATGAACAAATATTGTACTGAGCACTAGAAATACAGCAGAAAGGTAAGAAGTCCCTGCTTTCAAGGAGCTCACATTCTAATGAGGAAGACAAATTTCAACTGCATGTCAGATAGAAAAATCCCACAGTCCTTAGAGTATAACAATAAAACAAAAGGCATATATACTACCTAATATAATATACTTATAGATAACATAATACAATATAATATATATGTGTGTGTACAAGATAGAAAGAGCCTCTTCTTTCATGCCATTTCCACTGATAAAAATCTCATTCGTTTCGGATGTTGAACCATTTGAAAGAGCCAAAGACTTAGATAACAAGAACTTCCCTTTCTCGGTCTTTGTCATCTGTGGCCATATTCCTGCAGGGTCAGTGTACAGACTGCAGCCCCAGAGGCACTGCTTCCCAGGATGACTATGGGCACAAGGCTGGAAGCCTTGCTGTTCCCAAGGCTTATGAGTTCAGGATACCCAGCTGTCTCCACCAAGGTGCCATGGGGAAGATATGGTCACAGGGGCAATTTCAGCAGCCTGTCCTGCCTGGCACATGCTACCTCCTCCCTCTCTCCCTCAGGTTGCTCATCCTCCTGTTCTCAGAACCTTCAGGAGATCTGAGTTTTCAATTCCCCCATTCTCTTTGTGTCCTGTTAAATTCACAATCCATAGTACCTCCTTCACTGTCCCCTCCCTTCAGCTGCTAAATAAGATAATATATGTGGAACACTTTGAAAACCCTAAAGTGATATATGTGTGTTTATATCTACACACAAATGTGTGTGTGTGTGTGTGTGTGTGTGTGTGTGATTCTGGCTATGTAAAGCACAAGTGGCTGCCTGCCTACCATCTTGGGTGACACCCAGGTCTGACCATGGAGATGGCTGAAAAAAATAACCAGTATACCTCAGTGCTTTTGTTGCTTATAGGTTATATCTTCCCAATGAACTTTCAAGTTCCCCCCAATCCAGGACTTTTCTGCCTTCCCCACCTCCAAGACCCAGAAAATATAGCAACTTCTGTCTGGTACAAATTGTTCACACAACCAATTCAGGTGTTTCTGGAGAAACCAGAGGAAAAGGAGCCAGGAGTCCCAGGGAGCCAAAGTAATATTATTAAGAGAACTTGGAGACAGGCCAGAGGAGGAGTGCTAAGGTGACAGAAGGACAGGGGAAGAAGGTCTCAGAAGAGCAGGAGAAGGGAAATGGGGATTCATTGCTGAAGAAGGGAACGTTGAGGGAAAACATAATGATAGTCTTTAATCTTGAGGAAGATTCAATCTTCAAAAAGCATGTACGGGAAGTGGTGCTATTGTGCTGGGGCAGAATTATTTTTAATTACCTGGTCCCTGTTCTCAAAGAGCTTAGATTTAAATAGGGGGATAAAGCATGTACCAGAAGGTTATTGTTCAGTCATTTCAGTCGTGTCCAACCCTCTATGACCCCATTTGGAATTTCCTGGGCAAAGATCCTGGAGTGGTTTATCATTTCCTTCTCTAGCATATTTTACAGATGGGGAAATTGAGGCCAACAGTGTTAAGTGATTTGCCCAGGGTCACACAACTACTAAGTGTCTGAATCTGGATTTCAACTCACAAAGATGCCTTCCTGACTAGATCAAACACTCTGTACCCTGTGCCACTTAGCTGCCCTGTACCAAGATGGCTGTGATACAGATTAGAATGTGATCGGTTCATAGGAAAAATCAAAGAGATGAAAGATTGAAAGGAATCATAGAATCATAAATGTACATGTTTTATTATATATTGAAAAAATAGAAATAAGTGGCACCTTCCCCCCAAAAGGGATCAGATATTCAAATTATGAAATGTGTGGTTTGCCACCCAGGCTCCCTGACTACTCACTCCCAGCGGTGACACACTGATATATACTGCCTCAGATCATTGGGAAAAAAAGCAAATATTCCTCAATGCTTTTTTCACTTATGAGTTGTATTGTTCAAGAAATGTTAGAGGCCATCCAATCCAACCTCATCATTTTATAGATTGGGGAAAATTAGTGGCTAAACCACTTGCCAAAGGTCACAGGGAAGCAAGAGGCCAAACTGGAATTCTAGTCTCTGCCTCCATCTGAAGCTCCTTCCACTGAACCAAGAAAGAAAGGATGACTTCTAGCTGGGGTGTTGGAGAAGGCTTCATGATAGAAGTGGCATCTGAATTGAGTCTTGAAGAAAGAAGATTTCAACTAGAGATCTGTTAGAAGGCCTTTAACACACATCCAGAGAGGCCAGGGTATGCAAATTCATGGACCAAGTGGAGTGCAGAACAAGATAAATGAATTCCAACTGGGCTGAATAATAGAGATGTGAGAATGGACTTAATTGGAAAAAGACTAGACCTAGATGGGTAGGTGACCCCAAACTTCAGAGGGCTTTGAATATGAAGATAAGGAGCTGGTATTCTATTTAGTAGGCAATGGGGAGCCACTGAAAATCTTTATGCAAAGCAGTGAGTGACTCAATCAGACCCATGCATTAGGAAAATTATTTTGGCAGCTGGGTAAAGAAGAAATTGGAGAGGTAAGACTGGGAGCAGGGAGCCTAATAAGATGGTTAAGGCAGAAGGCACAGAGGGTAACATCAGCTGTTCTTCATCCACACTGAAGGTGAATAAGAGGAACTGGGTTTTGATTATAGGAAGAAGGAATCAAGTTAGGCATCAGGAAGAATTTTGGACATGCACCTCATTATTATGTTCTTCCCTCAAGGGTCGTTTGGACCCTTAACCCAGAGTAGGAGCTCAAACTCAAATCCTTCTATGGCTTAGCCCAAAATATAAATACTGAGCTCTTCTATTGCTCTCCCAATCTAATAAATAATTTACTAAGCACCTGCTATGGAAGAGCCAGGCACTGTGTTAAGGACCAAGTATATAATTAATAATAATCACTTTTTGCTCTCAACAAGCTTACAATCTAAACTCTTCAACTCTCCCAGTTCAGAAGTATCTATTTCCATGCTGGGCTTCATTTTGACATCACTTTCCCCTTCTACTTCTGCTCCCTGGACAGTAAACTTCTTGAAAGCTTGGGCTATCTTCCTAATTGTGTGACCCAGGGTAAGTCACTTAACCCCAACTGCTTAGACTTTTTCTGCCTTGGAACCAATACTTGATGTTGATTCTAAAACAGAAAATAAGGTGTTTTTTTTTAAATAAAAAGAGAAGAAACCTAAGGATGTTTTATCTGTCTTTATATCTCCAGCATCTAACATATGCCTTCATCATAGCAGATCCTCTAAAACATATGTATTATAGAAATGAATGAATGATACCCCTTGTCTTTCTTGTGGCTCCCCATTTTCCCCTTCAGAAACCCTCCTTAGGTCTAAAGCAATGGCCTTTTCCTGTGTCTCCATCACCTTTTCATCTATATTTTTCTGATCCTGAATACTCTGGCTACCCAACAGATATCACCCCCCCATCCAGATCGTCATCCTTCTCCAGGTATTCTTTGGATTATTCTAAGGTTTCTCTCCTTTATGCTTCCTCCCTGTGGGAAAGAAGGAGCTGAGGGGCTGGGTTAGAAAGTAAAGAGAAAATTGAGGGAGGGGGCTAAAGAGAAAGGTCTGATGGGATCCTGTCACCTTTCAAGGCTGACTTTGAAATGGGGTCCAGAAGGAAGGTCCATGGAGCGAGTAGCTAGGTAGTACAATGGATAAAGCACCAGAAGGAAAGAATCAGGGGCTTAGGAGTTCTCTTTGCATTCTGATCCAAAATTGCTGCCCTAGAATACAAATTAAATACAAAATACTGTAGAAATGAAGTTACACAGGAGACTTTTTTAAAGTGCCTAGTTTGGGCTTAATGGGGTAACTGTGTTGATCCTTCCCATGAATCAACATTCCCACACTCCTGTCCCCTGAGTTCCTTTTTGTCTAGGAGAGGACTCTGTTCCAGTATTATTCCAGGATTGGGTTTTCTGGTCCCATGGCAGTAATCCTTGTTTCTCCTTCCTGTCTCCCATCTTTCTCCTTCCCTTAGGCTGAGAATAGGTGAGGAGCCCTTGGGCTGAGAATAGATGAAGAAGAAGAGGAGGAGGAAATAAAAGGTCTTCTGTCCTTTGCTCCTAGCCCTGGGAATTGCCACCAGTTCTCTAGGGAGCTCTGTCCAATACTCTGGTACTTCAGCAGCTCCATCCACAGGACCTCAGGACCATATTCCATCACTAAAGAAAACCCCAGCTCCACTCCTCTCTGCACCTCTGACCCATCTTCCTCATTTCCTCCTTCCTCCTTTGGCTCCTAAACGAACAGACTTCCCTTATGGCACCACAGAGAGGAGTCGAGGATCAATATACCCAAGAAGGGAAGCTTTGTGTTGATACAACAAGAGGAGGTGGGGAAGACATCAACAATTTAATCAGTAGCACCTTAAATCATTCTGCTATCTAAAGAAAAACCCTCCAGAGTCCATTTCAGTCATCCTCCTGCCATCAAGAAGTTGGATGCTCCCTAGCCAAGATCACTAGAGTTTTTCCCATATTAAAAGTTCTTGGGGTTGGGGAGGGGGAGAAAGAAGTCCCCACAGTTCCTCCCCAGAATCACCTTATTCTTTGCCCTCTTACAACTGAGTGGTGGAAGACCTTCCTGATATCTAACCTTCCTCCCTACTGTTTTTCTCAATCTGGAACCCTAGGCCCCAGGCCTATGCACTGACCCTTCAAACTGACCCCATAGTGACAACCAAAATCAATAATGGAAATCTGGATCAAAGAGGGTGAAAGAAAGGCAGATAGAAGGGATCTTGCCTTTAAGAAATTCTAGCAGTTTTTATCACATTGGAAAAAGCCTGATCTTATTTTTCCTATTCTCTTCCCTTCTCAGAAGTTGTGAAGACCTCAATCATTCCTATTAGAGACACAAGGGAAGATTAGGGACCACAGAAGCAGCTGATAATCTGGGTGAGGATGAGTTGGCAAATCCTGCCAGGGGCCATGACAAAGTCATTCCCAGCTCCACTTGGGAAAGGGAATCACCAAATCCAAGTTAGGATGGAATTAAGAGAAGAACAACAACAATAACAGCTAACATTTAGATGGTGCATTACAATTTGTAAAGCCCTTTAGATATATTCTCTCATTTGATCACCCTGTAAGGTAGATGCTATAAATATTATCACTTTATGGAAGGAGAAACCAAGGGAGGTCCAGGCTCATACAGCTATTCAGTGTCTGAGGCAGGATTTGAGCTAACCCCAAGTCCCATACTCTATCTTTGATGACATCTAGAAGCATAGCTGAAGTGAGAAGTTGGTGGTGGAGAGATATGGAATATGTGGAAGGAGCACTCAAATGAATATCAGATGACCTGGGTTTAAATCTAGTCTTGGGACTTTTCCTTCAGGACCCAAGGAATTTCCTAGTTGTGTGACCCTGGGCAAGTCACTTAGCCCTATTTGCCTAATCCTTGCCCTTCTTTCTTTAGAGTTCTTACTAAGGAAGAAAATAAAAGATTTTTTTCTTTTTTTTTTAATGAAGGGATTAGACCTTAAAGAAGGAGGAAGTACAAAGGGAGATGGGTCAGAAATACAGAGGGATGAAGCTGAGTTTCCTTTGTTGTTCATATCTGACCTTTCATAACTCCATTTGGTTTGTTGGGGTTTTTTTTTGTCAAAGATACAGGATAACCATTTCCTTCCCTAGCTCACTTTACAGATGAGGGAACTGAGGCAAAGAGTGTTAGATAACTTGCCCAGGCTCATACAGGTAGTAAGTGTCTGAGGTCAGATTCCAGCTCAGGAAGCTATCCACTGTGCCACCTAGCTGACAGAATATTTATTGAAATGCTCCAAGGATAGAACTACTGAAGGACAAAAGATTAGAATATATAACCCCTTTTTAGCTCAAAAGCCTATGAGAAGATTGCTCTCCTAGGACATAATCTATTTCCAAACCACTTTTCACATCAGTGATTTACCCTCACAACAGATTAGAACTCCCATCAGCTCAGCTCCCAGTTCCATCAACCAGTCTATGGCTCATCCTGGCCCTCTGCTCTTACTCCCCTCCTAGTTAATCTATTTTGAAGACTCTCTGACTTCTTCTCCATGCCCCAGGAACCTCATGATTGAGAAACCTCATCATCAGCAAGATTGAATCAGCTTGGGACGCCACCTCATCACCAACCTCTGCCCATCTGATTGAAGGGTAGAGCCATGAACTCTAAAACCACCTTTTAAGGAAGGGGCTCAGGACAGACATTTCCTCATTTCACACCCAGGGAACTATTGTGGAACTTCTCTTACTTCTCCAATGCACCCTCTCATGGGATACCTCCCCTACCTCGCACACATATTTTTTCAACTTCTTTTTGTATGCTGTATTCCCCATTAGATTGTAAACTTCTTTTTTTAACTCTTACCTTCTTTCTTGGAATCAATACTGTGTATTGGTTCCAAGGCAGAAGAGTGGTAAGGGCTAGGCAATGGGGGTTAAGTGACTTGTCCAGGGTCACACAGCTGGGAAGTGTCTGAGGTCTGATTTGAACCTAGGACCTCCCACATCTAGACCTGACTCTCAATCCACTGAACTACCCAGCTGCCCCCAGATTGTAAACTTCTTGAAGGCAGACATGGTCTTTCGTTCTCCTATTTCTATCCCTTAGCACTTAGTAAAAACTTGATAAATACCTATTAAGTATGTGTTTCTGACCAGTGAATAACTGCTCTCCCCACCTATAGACTGAACAGAGGGAAGAGAAGAGATAGCTCAGCATCCTTAGCCTACAACTCCATTCTCCCAGAGGGTGAAAGGTATTACAATGAATGGAGTGAACACTGGACCTGCAGATGGGAAACATCAGACATTTATTAGCTGTTAGACCCTGGGCAAGTCATTTAACCCTGATATGCCTCCGTTTCCTTAACCATCAAATGGAGATAAAAAATAATAATAATAATACCTTCCTCCAAGGTAGGCTGTGAGGATCAAAAGAGCTATTTTTAAAGCACTTAGCACAGTAACTGGCACATTGAGTATGTTTGGGGGGGGGGTCTTTCCTTCCTCCCTTCCTTCCTTCCTTCCTCCCTGCTCACCTCCCTTACCAAAAGACCTGTCTAGCTTAGCTTGACACTGGTATTGAGTTTTCTTTGTCAAATTTCCTATCTCCCTGGTGGATTAGCTATCAGGATCTCAGGGGAATATAGAGGAGAGAGGATCTGGGGAGAAGGTGTGGAGAAGAGTCCTGACAAGACCCTTCCCTTTCTGCTGCCCCAGAATACCCTGAACCCTCTATTTTAGCCTCAAATGAGCAGGGGTTAGGTCACTTCCCTTATTCTAGTCCTCCAAGGTCTCTGGGCCAGGTCAGGGTGGAAAGGAGTGACAAGAGGGAGGTCAGGGCTCTGGAAAAACAAAGACCTGAGATCAGTGAGATGCCTGGAGCTGGAGAAATAGGGGTAGGGCTAAAGAGAGAAGTGGAGGAGGGGAAAAGCCAAAGGAGAAAACGACAAATAAAGACATAAGTTAAGAACTGGGCAAGGAGGACAGAGAAGGGATGAAGTTGATTGGGGGGTGAGTTAGAACAATGAGACTAAGAACCATGGAGCTGTCCAAAGGCAGCAGAGACATGAGATCATAGGATCTAGAGATAGAAGGGACCATTGAGATCATCTACCCCAGATCCTTAATTTTACAGATAGGAAAACTGAGGCCTCAGAAGATGAAGTGATTTACTCCAGGGACACAAAAATAATACACAAGAGAGCTGGGATTTGAACCCACATCCTCTGACTCCAAATCTAGTTTAGTTCTACATGATAACCCCTCAAATACTTGAAGACAACTAATATGTGTTGCCTAACTCTTCTCTTCTCCTTTGTTCTTTTTCTTTTTAATCCATGCCTTCTGTCTTAAAATTAATACTAAGTATTTGTTCCAAGGCAGAATCATGGTAAGGGCTAGGCAATTGGGGTTTAAGTGACTTTTCCAGTCACACAGCTAGGAAGTGTCTGAGGTCATATTTGAACCCAAGATCTCTCATTTCCAAGCCTGGCTCTTTATCCACTGAGCCACCAAGCCACCTCGATGCCCCTTTTCCTTTATTCTTCTACTGGTCCATACTCAAGCAATATGAACTCAAAGCCTACTCTTCTGTTCATCCAGGTGTGCAATCGCCATACTACTATTCCTTCTCACCGACTCTGTCCCATAACCAGTGAGTTGCCAAGTCTTGTCCCATCAATCTCCAAAGCATCTCTTACAACCAACCCCTTCTCTATTCTCCCAAAGCCACCCTAGCCAATTAAGTCCTCATCACTTGAACTATTGCAAGATTCTCCTAATGATCTCTCAGTCCCACACATTTACCAAATTGGGATTTCTAAAGCACAGGTCTGATCCTCTCACTTCCCTCCTCAAAAAACATCCACGGCTCCCTTTTGCTTCTAGAATAAAATACAAATTCCTCTTGTTAGCACTGAGAGTCTTTCAAATCATGGTTTCTACCCTTCCAGACTAATTATGCATTACTCCCTATCAAGTGCGCCATGTTCCAGCCAAACAGGCTTATTTTCTGTTCCCAAGACTGACCATTCCTGTCTCTGTGCCTATGTACAAGCTGTCCCTGGATGTCTGGAATGCTTTCTTTTGGAGTCTCTGCCTCTTCGATCCTTCCATCAAGACTCAGCTCAAGCACCAATTCCTATTCAAGGCCTTTTCTGATCCCCTAAATTTCTAGGATCTCCCTCCCAAAAAAAAATTAGTACTTATTGATTTGATATTTAATTCTATGGAAAAATGTTGTTTCTGCTATCTCTTTCCCATTAGGATGTAAGTTCCTTAAAAGTAAGGTCTGTCTTATTCTTATATTTGTAGCCCCAAAGTCATGTAGTATATAATAGGTACATAATCAATATTTCCTAAATTTAACTGAATTGTATTCACCCTCCTGATGATAATCTCCAAGTCATAGATGCCCTTCCAACAAAACTGAATACAATTCTCCATTGTGGTCTCACTTCCCTAGTCCCGGATTTAGTGCCTTTCCTTATGTAATTTAAGATCCCATTAATGTTTTTGGCAGATGAATCCCACTTTTGACACTTCCTAATCTTCCAAGCCACTAAAATCCCCTGGTGGTTTTCAGCTAAACTATTTTCTAGTCATGCCTCCCCAATATTATCCTCTTAAAGCTAATTTTTTAAAACCCTTACCTTCCATCTTAGAATCAATGCTGTGTATTGATTCCAAGGCAGAAGAGCAGTAAGAGCTAGGCAATGGGGAGGGGGTGGGGGGGTTAAGTGACTTGCCCAGAGTCATACAGTTAGGAAGTGTTTGAGGCCAGGATCAAACCCAGGATCTCCCATCTCTAGACCTGGCTTTCAATCCACTGAGCCACCTAGCTGCCTCCGTAAAGTGGATTTTTTTAACTGTTCATGTTCTGTGAAGTGGGCCAGCCTCCCACAGGGGATGGGGTCTTGGAAGTGGGACTGTGTTGGCAGAATGATGGTGGGGACACAGTCTTCACATTCAACCTGCAGCACAGATTTCACAGGATAAACTGCTCCACTTTGGCTGAGGCCTGGTTTTATTTTATACCCTCATGATCACACATCTACTTGGCACACAGTTTCATTCTCAACATACATGTTTTCAAAGAACCTAACAATAGACAGGAAGCCTAGGGAGATAGTCAATAAAACATTGTTGCTAAGTGCAGGGTCAGAGGGTAGAATCAACATGACCCAGATATAGGTTGGGGAATTCAGAGCACAGATGTGCCAGAAGTTTTTATGCCTAGAAAAGAGGGTCCTATCTAAGTGGGTATATAAGAATCCTTAGGTTTAATTTTGTAAGTGGGATCTCCTGGTAATAACCTGGGGGGACAGAGTGGGATATCTGTATTAACCCTGAAAGCATGTTGCTCTCATCTATTTTTCCTGGGGCTAAGTAAGAATAATAATCATAGCAATTTCAATAATAAGGGGATGTTAATAAGGAAAGTCACTTGGGGGGGTTTCAGTGGGTGTTTCCATCCTTCCTGGGGGCTGCTTTGCAGTCCCCGGTTTCCACATGTGATCATGTCAAACATTGTGGTCTTGGATGGCTCCTGGCATTCGTGCTTTTTAAAAAATTATTGATTAATTAAGAATCCATTGTTACATGATTCATGTTCTTTCCCTCCCCTCCTCTCCCCTCCTCCCATAGCCATCGCACAAATCCACTGGGTTTTATATGTGTCATTGATCAAGACCTATTTCCATATTATTGATAGTTGCACTAGGGTGATTATATAGAATCTACATCCCCAATCATATCCCTATCAACCCATGTGATCAAGCAGTTGTTTTTCTTTTGTTTCTGCTCCCACAGTTCTTTCTCTGGATGTGGATAGTGTTAAAGTTGATTTTTTTTAATCCAAGTATAAGACTACATTTAATCCTAGTAAATATTATAGCATTAAATTCAGCCCAACCAAGTATCTGTCAAAATCTTGGGGGATCCTGCTATCCAATGTGTTTACTCTAACTCCATCCTGTGTGTGTCACCTGCAAATCTCTGAAGTATTTAATCTATTCTATGCTGTTCATTCATACACCAGAACAAGCCCTAACCAGCAACCTTATCATTTACTCTTTTTCTACTTGTTAAAGGAGCAATCAAGCAACAATCAAATAAATATTCACAGTTAATAAAAACAGAGTCAAGAAAATTTAAAAATAAAAAGGGAATTGACAATATACTTTCCTATGGCTTCTCTCATGATCTCTGTGATTTTCTAGACCAAAACTCTCTTCCTTGGTCACCACTCCCCACTTACATATTATATTCTCTAGTAGAATCGAAGTTTATTGACAGCATGGATTATCTCAGTTTTGTGCTTTTATCCCTAACACTTAGCCTGGTACCTGACATAAATTGTTGTTTTCTATTTTTTTTCAGTCATGTCTGAGTCTTCATGACCTCATTTGGAGTTTTCTTGGCAGAGATACTAGAGTAGTTGGCCATTTCCTTCTCCAACTCATTTTATAGCTAAGGAAACTGAGACAGTTAAGTGACTTTTCCAGTGTCACACAGCTAGTAAGTGTCTGAGACCAGATTTGAATTCAAGAACATGAATCTCCCTAATTTCAGGCCCAGTACTCTATCCAATGCACCACCTAGATGCACAACCTGCCATATAGTAGGCACTTAATAAGTGCTTCTTGATTAATCTATGCCTATCCAATATCCAAGTCACCATTTTGTGTGTGTGTATGTTTTTTAAACCCTTACCTTCTATCTTGGAGTGAATACTGTGCATTGGTTCCAAGGCAGAAGAGTGGTAAGGGCTAGGCAATGGGGGTTAAGTGACTTGCCCAGGGTCACACAGCTGGGAAGTGGCTGAGGTCAGATTTGAACCTAGGACCTCCCATCTCTAGGCCTGGCTCTCAATCCACTGAGCTACCTAGCTGCCCCTAAGTCACCAATTTTTAAAAAAGCATCAAACATCATAGCCAATCACTGATTCCTAGGACATTCCACTGGTCACCTTCTCTCAAGTTAACACTGAACTATTAATGAATACTCTCAAAGTTCAGGCATTTATCCAGTTAAGATTCTATAAATCTTACTGTCTTCTAACCCACATTTCTCTATCTTGTCTAAAGGGGGGGGGGGGGGAACAGAACAAAAGACTTTGTAAAATGCTTGGCTGAAATCTCAAAAAATTACATGTACAGTATTCTCTCTGATTCCCTCGTCTAGTAAGTCTACCAAAATATAAAGTTGCCTAGCATGACCTGTTTTTAATGGAGCCATGTTGGACCTCTGCGGTTCCTGCTTTCTTTTCTAGGTGTTCACTAGCCAACCATGCTTTTAAAAACACCTTCTGGATTCTTGTTAGGGACCAAAGTCAAGCTCTTTGACTGACAGTTTTCAGCTTCCGTTTTTTTATTGGGAAATTTGCCTTTCTTCAATCCTATAGCATCCTGCCCATTCTCTGTGATCTTTCAAATATTACCAATATTGGTTCAGCAATCACATCTGCCAGTTCTTTCAAGATCCTGATATAAGGCATATCTGGTGGCTTGAAGTCACCAAGGATAACTAAATTTTTTTACTATTTCCCTATTAATCTTGGACATCAAATCCCTATTTTTTAATCCATCCTTCCCAGTACCTAGATCATTTTTCTTGACAGAAGACAGAAACAAAAGAATTAAGACTTCTCTCCATCATCTAATTATCCATTGTCATTGTATAGTGGACCCCAAAGAGTTTCATCCTTTCTCCCCTCTAAAATAAAACTTTTGTCATCCTTTGCTTTCTAGCCCCAAATCACTGAATTTTGGTATTCCCAAAACTATTCTTATAGTACAATATCACATTCTTGAACTCAACCCTTGTTGAGTCCCCATACAGCCATATCAAATTTTTAAAGCAAATCTCCTTTTTCCTCTTAATTTCATTCTTTGCAAACCTGCTAGGCTAACTTTCTAAGAATTTTAGTCCACTTAGTCCTATCTAACTTTTCCTCTAAATCCTGTTGTCACCAAATTTATTGTTCATGAGAGGCTCTGCCTTCTTTCCTCTCCTCTGTTACAAATTATAAGATCACATTAAAAGGTCATTCTCCCCACTCCCATTGCCAAAGTTCCCATAATTTCAGGTGAGAACCAGGCCAATAATAGAAGTTTCCCTCACTGCTTCTTTCACCCTTTGAGGAATAAAGTTATCATTAGGACAAGACAGGAATTATCAAATGTTCTGCTATTTTAGCTGGAAAGACTATATGAACTGATACAAAGTGAAATAAGCAGAACCAGCAGAACACTGTATACAGTAACAGTAATATTGTACAATGATCAACTGTGAAAGACTTAGCTACTTTCAGCAATACAATGATCTGGGACAATTCTGAAGGATTTATGATGGAGAATGCTATCTACCTCCAGAGAAAAAACTGTGGGGTCAGATGCAGATCAAAGCATACTATTTTCCACGTTAATTTATTTATGGGTTTATTTTGGGGGTTGGGTTTTATATGAGTATTTTCTTACAAAATGACCAATAGGGAAATGTATTTTGTAGGATAAAACATATATAACCCAGATTAAATTGCTTACCATTTCCAAGAGGGGAGAGAAAAGGGAAGGAGGGAAACAATTTGGATCTTATAATTTTTAGAAATGTATATTGAAAATTGTTGTTATATGTGATTGATAAAATAAAATATTTTTTAACTTGGCCAATGCAATGCAATGCAATGATCTGGGACAATCCTGAAAGACTTACGATGGGGAAAGCTATCCACTTCCAGAGAAAGAACTGTTGGAGTCATCTTTCACATCAGTGTATTTA
Organism: Monodelphis domestica; assembly: GCF_027887165.1. Taxonomy (NCBI): domain Eukaryota; kingdom Metazoa; phylum Chordata; class Mammalia; order Didelphimorphia; family Didelphidae; genus Monodelphis; species Monodelphis domestica. The sequence goes on along the minus strand of NC_077234.1, from coordinate 71,560,591 downwards.
TGGTTTTATTTCAGGGTTTTGGCTTTGTATAAGTGTGCTCTTACAACAATGACCAATATGGAAGTGTGTTTTGCATGATAACAAAAATAAATTAAAAAATAAATAAAATAAAATATCTCTTAAAATTTAAAATATCCTATTTTTTTTAAGAGAGAAACAGAGACAGAAGTACAGGTAATTCAATTCCCTTCAAAGTATCACTCCAAGGCAGCTGGGTAGCTCAGTGAGCTAAGAGCCAGGTCTGGCGTGGGAGGTCCTGGGTTGAAATCCAGCCTCAGATATTTCCTAGCTTTGTGACCCTGGGCAAGTTATTTAACCCCCACTGCCTATAGTGATTCTAAGATGGAAGGTAAGGGTTTAAAAAAAAAATCCCAACTCTAACTATGTTGTTCCCCTCCTCTATAAATTCCAGTGGCTCCCAATTACCTACTAGGTCAAATATAAATTTTTTGGATTGACATTTAAAGCCTTTCTGAGCCTGATCCAATCTACCTTCCCATCCTCATTACACATCATTTCCCTCCACACTGTAGTCCACCAAACTGGTTTTCTTGATGTTCCTCATACATGTCATTCAATCCCCCATACCTGTGAACTCCCTTCTTCCCTCTCTCTCAGAATCCCTAATTTAAGGCTCAGCTCATGGGCCACCATATGCATGAGGTCTTTCTGGATTGCCCCCAGATGCTCCTCCCTGACCCTTGTAAAAAATAGACTCGAATACAGGACTACAATCCCCATGAGCCTTTGCTCCACTTCCCCAGAATGCCTTGTAATCTCACCTGGGCCGAGATCGAGAAGGTATTTAAGTGGATTCAAAGGCTTTTGAAGGGGGCTTGGCTTTTTTGGACTTCCGTTTTGGTGCAGAGGCGTCTCTTCCGTGATGTGAGGTTATTTTGTCTAGGCCTCTGGCCTAGGCACATGTTTCTTACTTGTATATTCTTTAATCTTTAGCCTTTAATAAACCTCTAAAAAATATAATACTCCTTGCAGAGAGAAACTAATTTCTACCTGCCTCAGTCTCCCCATATTCCATAAATTTTAATCTTTACACCCTCAAAATCACCTTAGATCTATGTGACATATACCTATACATGAACATGTTAGACTATAAAATTCTTTAGAGCAGAAATTATTGAGATCTTCTTACTTTTATTTTTAAAATAACCCTTCCCTTCTGCCTTAAAATCAATCCTAAGTATTGGTTCCAATGTAGAAGAGCAGTAAGGGCTAGGTAATCGAAGTTAAGTGACTTGCCCAGGGTCACACAGCTAGGAAGTGTCTGAGGCCAGATTTAAATCCAGGACCTCCCATCTCCAGACCTGGCTCTCTTTCCATTGCACCACTTAGCTGCTCCTCTACCACTGCAGAAATTATTTTAACTTTTATTTTTATCATCCTAGTTCCTAGCACAATGTCTCAAACACAAAAGGTGCTCAATAAATGCTTATTGATTAAGGACCCACTTGTGACACTAATATCTGATAACTTCTATCCTATGGGGGATGTCAGATATTTTTAACATTAAAAAATGAAAGCATTTAAATTTTTAAATGTTGGGATCCACTCTTAGCAATATAATGATCCAGGATAATTCTGAAATATTTATGACAAAGAATGCTCTCCTCCTCCAGAGAAAAAACTGTTGGGGTTGAAATGCAAACAAAGCATCCTATTTTTCACTTTAGTTTATTTGGGTTTTTATTTAGGGGTTTCAGTTTTATATGAGTATTCTCTTACAAAAATGAACAATATGGAAGTGTTTTTCATGATAAAACATGGATAAGCCAGGCCAAATTGATTACCATATCCCAGAGCTGGGAAGGAAGGGAGACAATTTGGATCAGATAACTTCAGAAAAGTTGTGGGAAATTGTTATTACATGTAATTGGTAAAATAAGATATCTTTCCCAAAAATAAATAAATAAGAATAAAATGGTAGGGACCATTCTATTAGGCTAAAGTTCCAGGAGGTCAGGAAATACATCTTATTTGACATTTTCATTTCCCCCAGTCATCTAGAACAGAACTCTGTGAAGGTCACGGGTGCTTAATAAATGTTAGCTGAATACACGGCACTGCAGAGTTACTCTATAGTGATAGAATTCTAAGTCCTCCTCTGGGAAGAAATGTGAAGAAAGGAGAGAATCTGGGGGAAAGGACAGGGCTGGCATCAGGAGTTTAATCACTCCTAGTGTACAGAAGAACTTGCCAATCACTGGTGCTCTAGTCTAGAGATTTAGTAAACCTCTCCTACAGAAATTGAGCCTCAGGGGTAGCTGGGTGGCTCAGTGGGTGGAGAGCCAATCCTAGAGATGGGAGGTCCTAGGTTCAAATCTAGCTTCAGGAACTTCCTAGTTGTATGACTCTGGGCAAGTCATAACCTCTATTGCCTAGCCTTTACCCCTTATCTTCCTTAGAACAAATATATAGTATTAGTTCAAAGGCAGAAAATAAGGGTATTAAAAAAAAAAACTATGCCAGCCAAGCCAACTCCTAGAAAGGCCTTAGTTAAGCAAATCTGTGTTCTGTTAATAATAGCCCGAAACATCTATCCATTATGTTTTTGAGTTTTTCTTTATTAGTTTGTTTTTTATCAGTTTCCTTTTCTTTTTCCTTTTTGTAAAAGGTGTTTGTCCACCCTTCCAGATCCGAATGATTCAGAGTTCTTGGAGAAGCCAAGTGTCCTAAAGAGGAAAATTATCCCAAGGGGAAGAAACAATACTTGCTGATCTCTTCCCTTCTGGAATTTTCCCTCACAATGAGAGTAGGGGCTGAGAGACATAAAGGGCAATTCAGAAATACCAGAATCTTCTCCTCTACCTCCTCTTTCTTCTTCTCCTCTCTCTGTCTCTGTCTCATCTCCTCTCTTCCTATGGCTTCAGTGAATGCAGATGGCTTCCAAATCCCAATCTCCAGCCTTGCGCTCTCTCCAAATATTCCAGTTTGGCTGAACTACAGAGAATGGAGGAACATCTTGTGAAATAAAGGTAAGCCAGAAGCAAATTGAAAATGGCTGAGGACATTTATATTCTGTCACTTACAGGTGATTAAAAAGCCAATGGAGATTTCTGAGCAGGAGAGTGACAGTCAGATCTACTGCCCTCTAGGGAGATGCCTTGTATGGATGGCACCTACATGGATGCATGACTCCACAGACTCTTTATTTGGAAGCAGGGTGTAGGAATGAGACCCTGCCAAGTCCTGCTCAGAAGCCTTTGGGTTCCCAAAAGCAAGGACCATCGAACATGAGCATGGGACAGATTTTAAGTACACCTTTGGCAACCAGCCACGAAGGCTTTGCAAAAACCTGCCAAGATAAGCTTGGGGAATTTCATTGCCACGAGGCTGGACACTAAGTAATAAATTCTTTGGCCAAGGTAATCAAAGGGACGAAGTAAAATACCAAACTGGCCTCAGTCCTGAGCCCTTCTACTTCCATAGGAAGGAGGTAGAAAAGGGGACAGAAAAGGCTACAAATCCTAGTTTTTATAACATCTAGAAAAATTAACCTAAGCCTTGGCAATCTATCCACAGGCCAACAGATGTATTCCTGAAGGGGCTGAATCTTATTCATCTTGCCATTCTCTCAACAGATAAAATCATGAGATAAACGGAAGTTATAACTAAATGAGTTGCTTCTCCTCAGCAAGACAAATAGAGGAATTGGTAGAATTTATCATGTGTGGAAAGGCCACAAGAAATAGTTTCAAAGGATCTCATGGCCTTGTGCACAATGGAGTTGCTCAGTGGTTAGAGTACTGAACCTGGAATGAAGAAGTCCTGAGTTCAAACACCACCTCGGATATTTACTAGCTTGTGTGACTGGCCAAGTCACTTAACCTCCCTATGCCTCAGGGTTCTCGTCTATAAAATGAAGATAATAAAAGCACACGCCTCCCAGGGTGGTTATGGAGATCAGATGAGATGGAAATCACTTCGCAAACCTGAAAGCCCCAGGTAAATGCTCACTATTATTATTATTATCAATGTTCACGATTAATATTAGGAAATGATGACAGCGAAGATAACTGCAGCTTATATGCCACCATATGTTTCAAAGGCCAAGAAGCAGAAAAATTTCACAAATAAATAAAGAAGACCCTCCAAATGATATCCATATGTACTTTAATACTGAGCAATTTCAATGCAAAGGTGGTCACCAAATTTAAAAAAATATATTGAACAATACAGCATAGAAATAAAGATTTCAAATGCATAGAAAGAAACATGGGTACTGTGGCCACAAAAAGATGATTAAGAAAATGTTAATATTAAAATATTAATAACTATGAACTATAGATCTACTTTCCTATCTTTCCAAAATCTTAAGGATGATATAAGCGTTTACTAATTGATATGGATTGACTTCTCAAAAGTATTCCTGATAAATGTATGAGAAAGAAATGGGAAGATTTTAACTACATATTTATGCAACTGACTGAAAGGTATAGGAGACCCACTGTGTTTATTATTTGTTGACTTTTTTAAAATGTAATGCGATAAAGAAAAATACTCCCATAAAGGGGGCAGCTGGGTGGCTCGCTCACTTGTTTGAGAGCCAAGCCTAGAGACAAAAAGTCCTGGGTTCAAATCTGATCTCAGATACTTTCTAGCTATGTGACCCTGGGCAAGTCACTTAACCCCCATTGCCTTAGCCCTTACCACTCTTCTGCCTTGGAACCAATACATAATATTGATTCTAAGGTAAGGGTTAAAAAAAATACTACCATAAAGGCTCTTCTCTAACAAGTTGCCTCCTATGTATATGTAGAAAACACAAGAGTCCTTAAAAGAGGTAACAACAGAGATGATTTTGTTCGATGATCCTATGATTGTAATCATCAAAGAAGACACAGAACAGGAAAACATAGGTGTCACCAAAATACGTCTGCCATGTTGAGGATAGAGAACAACTCTAAGAGAGACTCTCTGTAGACAGTAAAATCCTCCAAATGCTCCTGTTTTCCAGTGACACGGTGCTGATGGCACCAGTCCTTGGGCATTTCTAAGCCTCCTAAATGAGGTCAATAATCACTCACCATAATGCAACCTAATGAACCACAGAAAAGCCCAAGGGGATGCTGAATGCCTGTTGTCTTGATTATTGCCTGGAAAACTCAAAGAACTGGTCTTCCCATTGAGAGACACTTTGAATGGTCTATGATTTGGATCCAGAATTGAATCGGCTCTGGACAAGAATGACACAGGATGAGAAGGAACAGTGAGTCACAATCTCCACTGGAGAGCAAGGTCACAGATCAGTGAAAGAACCAGGGAAAAGAAAACTTTTGGGATGGGGAAAGACTAGAGGCACAGAAAACAAACGGGAAGCTCTCATACCAGCTGAGGGAATACTAAGGGCTAGGAGGAGGGTGGCAGCAGAGGGTGGGAGTACATGGGGTAATATCCTGGAGACTGAATCAAAAGAACTCAAAACTTGGCCACCTGACTGCCCCACTTTGGCATGTATGGAGTGCAGGGCTTGGCACACAGCAAACACTTACTAAATGATTTTTCATTCAGTCCTGACTCATCTATTCTTCGTCCATCGCTAGATTGTAGGCTTTGTCAAAGAAGGGATTCTTGTATCACTCTAATGGTCCAGGGGAGCCTCGATTTCATATCCCCAGGACCCAGTTTGGTACCTTGAACACAATGGTTAGTTAGCAGATGTTTGTTCAACGGAATCCAATTGGATGGAGGGGAGGGAAGGGGCTCAGAGAGGAAGAGAGAAAGACAGAGGTGGAGAAGAGGAGAAACGCTGAGCAGGAGAAAGGATTGAGACTGAGTGATATGGGAGGAGAGGGAAGAGATTACAGGGTGAGATAAGGAAATCAGAAAGCAGGAAAAAGGAGTGAGGGGAGCCTGGGAAGAAGGCAGGCAGTGGGATGGGGGATTAAAGACCTCCAGCTATCTCCCTGCTTCCCGCAGAAACCTCACTCTCAAACTTCACCCTCTCTAGTTCCCTTCAAAGGCAGCTTCCTTTCTCTCCATCCAGAGCAGCTCCATCTTGAGTCAGAGCTAGGGACCGGTTTGTTTCTCTGGATGTCCTCCAATACACTCCTCCCTGCCCCCCAGAGTTACACATCAAAGGCCCCCAGGCTGGGAAAAAAAAAGACACACACACACACCACACACACACACACACACACACACACACAAATCCTCCCGGGAAGAAAGGGAGGGGGGCACAGAGAGAGAGAAGGAGAAGGAGAGAGAGGGTGTCCCCTCACCCTCCTAACCAGGCCCTGGGAGTTCAAAGCCACACAAAGCCCCACACAAAGAGACTCTCTCTTGCAGAGGGAGAGATAAATAGGGGAGAGAAAGGGAAAGAGAGGGAGGGAGACGCCCTGTCTGTGGGGCTGGGAAGGAAGATGGGGGTCGTTCTCACAGGCACAGAGGCAGATAAAGAGCTTAGGGGGGGAAGCTGATGGGGTGGGAGTGGAGAGAATTACTGAGATTGGGGCCTAGAAGGGGAGAATTTATAGGAGTTTGGGATAAGTCTGGAACCAAAACAGAGGCATCCTGGAGGAAGGAGATGGATGACCTTGTCTGGGTTCAAACAGACCAGTCCCTCCCTCCCTCCTCTCAGCTGGGAAGCAGAGAAGGGAGACTGGAGCTCACTTTTCCTCAGTTTCAGTAGATCTGGTAGGCTTTCCCGCTTGACCAGGTACTGGGCTCTTGGTCTCATCCCTCACCTGCCAGAGATCATGGACCTCTCTTACCTACACCCTAGAATGTCCCAAGCCTGAGATTGGCACAGGGCAGGCAAACCTCACTGCAAGACCCTATCCCTGGAGCTAGTTAGGAAAAAAAGATGAAAGAGGAGTTCAGGTAAAATGGGAGCCTCCCTTTCCTTAGAGATGCTTAAAAAGAGAAGATGCATAGATGCTCTGAGGCAGGGGCATGGATAGAAAGGCAGAAAAGCCCAGTGAGGTAGCAAAAGGCAAGAGACTTGGGTCTATGACTGTTCTATGTCGCTTCATGCATAATAACACATGCCTGGCAAGCTCACATTCAAAGCTCTTGTGAGACTCAATTAAGAGCCTGTGGATACACTTTTACAGGCTATAAAGTCACCCTGGAGGGAGCTGCTATTAGCCAGAATAGATATTGGAAAGAGTCCATGGTCCTTTCCCTAAGCACCACGAGGACTCTACCTTGGAGACCCCATTGGTACTTCATTCCTCTGACAGGAGCTCAGAAGTGAAACATTGCCACAAATTTCATATAGTCGAAAAACAGCCCTGGGTCATCTACATGACTTTGGGAAAGTCACCTAGGGTCTGAGAATTCCGAAACTTCATCTCTTCATTTTCTCCTCTTGCAAGGAAAAGAGGAATGAGAGAAATGGAAGGAGTTAGGCTGGAATTCCACTGTAACATTCTTTGGTTCATTGATTCTGATGAAAAAGGGAAGAAATGTCCCTCCCTCTGTCCCCATGCCCCCTTTTTCATCTCTAGGGGCCCATGTATTGGAGACAGGGAGAGGGCAAGAGAGAGGGAGACAGAGACAGAGAGGGAGAGAGACAGAGAAAAAAGGAGAGAAACAGAGACAGAACAGAGAGAGAGAGTAAGAATGTGTTGGGGGAGAGGGAGGGAGAAGAAGAAGACAGAGAATTTGTTGAGGAGGAAGGGAGAGAGATAGAAAGGGGGAGAGAGAGAGAGAGAGAGAGAAAGAGAGAGAGAGAGAGAGAGAGAGAGAGAGAGAGAGAGAAAGAGAGAGAGAGAGAGAGAGAGAGAGAGAGAGAGAGAGAGAATGTGTTGAGAGGCCCAATGACAAGGGGAAGGGAGGCTCCCTTCTCCACTCTGTATCCGCACCCCCACCCCTACTCCCACTACTCCTGGAGCACACACCACCCAATTTGGGGGCTGGGAATACAGGGAAGGGAGCCGTGGGGCCATGGAGACAGACTAAGGGAGAGAGGGAAAACCTCGATGATGGATCACAGCCACCCCACGTGCAGGCATGTGGACACACAGATACACACCAATCTAGCTTCCTCTGCGGCAATTCAATTAAAAGTCAACGGAATAAATTAGCCCCGTTTAGCATAATGAGTGGCTGGAGTTCAACAGGCCAGCCTCATACATCTCAATGCCGTCTGTGCCCGTGGCAGCAGTGGTGGGGAGGGGTTTGGAGAGGGGGGTTGGGGAGGGGACAGCTTGGCCATCCCGTGTGGCCCTTCCCCCAAAGCGTCCCCAACATGGTGCCCTGTTTAAAACAAGCCACCCACACGCCCAAGTCCAACTTCATTCCCTTAATGGTTTCGCAGCTTGGCAGCTTCCCTCCTCCCTGCTTCATTCCCCACCCTCACCCCCAGCACACCCTGCCAACTTCAAAGAATATGGCAGGCTTAGGAGCAGCTTTAAGGAACATGAAGCGTGGGGACAAGCGATGACGTCTTAGCCTAGAGAGTTAGGGTGTCTGCCTTCCCCTAGGGTTCAGAAAAAGCTGAGAGGGAGGAGCTATGGTCCCAAGAGGCAAATGAGAATCTATGGCTCCCCAGTGAGACCAAGACAGGAGAAGCCCTGGGCAGGAGGGCACAAAGCACACCCCACTGCCACAAAGCCCTGTGGAAATGAGGCGGTCACATCCCGTGCCTCATTTTCCTTTCAGCTCTGAGGCACTCCAAGCCTCTGAAAGAAGGAAGAAGGGACACAATGCGAGAGATACTCCAAGGCTGGTGGGGGCTGAGATGGCAGGGAATATCCCACTAGGGTATATTCAGATTGCAGATTCACCCCTGGGGCTGGAACCAGGGAAGTTGACCAATGACATCATCCTCTTTTCCAGGGGAGAAAGCCAGAGGGGTGGAGAGGACGTGTCATCAGCAAGAGGCTCTCTCTAATGACTCAGGACAGTTCTAGAGGGGCTTAAGACCAAGAATGCTCTCTCCACTTCCAAAGAAAGAACTGTCAGAGGAGTGGGAATGGAGATGAAAGCAAACGATTTTTCAATTGATTATCTGGGTTTATGTTTGGGGGTTTTGGTTCTATAAGATTAGTCACTTACAAAAGTGAACCATATGGAAACAAAATAAATAAACGAAATATTCAGAGAAGAGGCTGCCTCTAGTCCTTCCCACCCTGCAGGCTCCAGATCTGACCCCTTCAGTACCTCTAAATGTTTTTGGATCCAGAAGGGAGTTGTGTGGATCTCAGGAAGGGGAAGGTGCCATTCAGTTATCAGCAGAGAGCTATGAATGAATACTAAGAATGATCATAGGAAAACAGTGTAAAGAGGCTAAGATGTGGCCTCCTATGTGCTAACCTTTTCCTTGGGAGTCCCTAAGACACAAGGTATTGACCCTCTTCCCCATCTCTGCTTCCTTCTCTGGAAGGTGAAGAGGGAGAGGTCATTAACCCAGCTCCTCCCTCTCTCTGGGCACAGAGGAGCTGGAAAATGCCAAGGTCAGAGAAGCAGCCTAGCATTATGGGAAAAGTATTGGATTTAGAGTCAGAGGAGCTGGATTCAAATCCCAACCAGGCTGCTTACTAGCTATGTGACTGCAGGCAAGTGTCTTGGCATCTCTGAGCCTTAGCTGGTCACCCATAAAATGAGAGCTGGTTTTGATCATTTCTAAATTCCCTTCCAGCTCTAAATCTGTGATCATATGAGAAGTAAAGATCCATACAGAAATAAGGGAGGAGGATAAACAAAGATAGGGGGGGGGGAGATGTGCAGAGAGACGCAAGTTGAAAAAGACGAATTAAAATAATAATATTAATAAAATTTTAAGAGGTGGGGGCAGCTAGGTAGCACAATGGATAGAACAACAGATCTGGACTCAGGAAGACCTGGTTGAAATCTGACTTCAAAGGCTTCTAAGCTGTGTGACCCTGAGGAAGTCACTTAACCCCAATTGCCTAGCTCTTACTACCTATTCTAAAACAGAAGGGTAAGGGTTGTTGTTGTTTTTTTAACTTTTATCTTCTTTCTTAAAATCAATAATAAGTATTGGTTCCAAGGCAGAAGAGCAATAAGGGTTAGATACAGGATCTCCCATCTCCAGACCTGGCTTTCAATCCACTGAGCCACCTAACTGCCCTTAGAAGACATGGCCACATTTTATAGATTCATTTTGCTTGCTTATGCTTATGTGTTCTAAAGTTTCTTTTTTCCTTTAAAAAAAAAAAGAAAAAGAAATGCCAACCTTGTTCCTGGCCTGGGTAGGTTGGGATTAGCAGACCAAGGAAACTAGGTGATAAATAAAAAATAAGCCCTTAGAGCCTTTTCTGCCTCTTTCTCCCTCTCCCTCTCTTTATCTCTCTCTCTCTCCCCCTCTCTCTCTGTGTATCTCTCTTTGTCTCTGTCTCTGTTTCTGTCACTGTCTATCTCTGTGTCTCCCTCCCTCTGTCTCTTTTTCTCAGTGTCTCTCTTTGTCTCTCTGTCTCTCTCTCTGTCTCTGTCTCTGTCTCTGTCTCTGTCTCTGTCTCTGTCTCTCTCTCTCTCACACACACACACACACACACACACACACACACACACTATCAACTCCCCACCCCCAGCATACCCATGGTCAGGGGCATGTGACGGGTGTGTATTGGGGAAGCCAAGCCAAAAACAACACCTCCCTAAATTCTAAGTTAACCTTTCACTCTGCTGCACAGCTCTGGTCTCTGGGATCTCCAGCCACACACACAGGACAAACTTGTTACCCTTCTTCGGGCTCACCAACCCCTAGGGAGAGCAAAGATTTTCCCAGGCAGAAACCCCAAACCCCCATTGATTGTCCTAAAAGCCACACAAGCCATGGACTTGTCCTCCCATTCCAGCCCACCCACCCCCAGCCCCCACCATCTAGCCCATCCGGCTCTGAGTGGGTTACACCTGGGGCTGGGGAAGGGCTCCTCTGAGTGCCAGTGGAGCAGAAAGGACATGGCAGGGGGCCAGCCCATTGCTCCACTGGGTTTTTGGCTTAACTCCTTTCCTGCCGACCAAGAGTTCTACACCAGTAGCTGGAGACTGGAAGGAAGAAGAGAGGAATTTCCCTGAGAGAGCAGACTTGCATGAAGAAGGAGCTCCTAGGTCAGTGTCAGGGTCCAACCTCCTGCTTCCAGCATCCTCCAAGCTAAGTACCTTGGCCTCCATATCCCTGTGGGCTAGGGAGTGTCAGCTGGGCTCCTCTTAGATACAGCTACCACCCCCAGAGTCCAGACCGCAAGAACCAGGCTATTTACTAGAGAAGCAATGGAAGGCTCCCCCAACAGACCCTGGAAGAATGAACCCAGGTTCAGCAGTGCCACCCTTGGCTGCAGTTGGCTTAAGGAAAAAAGCACTAGGCTGGGTGGGAAAGGAAGGGTTTGGAGGGCAGGTGGTGGAAAGCTTAATCAGAACGTGGTAGAGAACTGGGCTGGGACAAAAGGAACTATCTTGACCTCCTGTGCCAAACTCATGCTTTCTGGCCCAGCTCATATTGTTACCCTTCTTCTCTGGGCTCATTAGCTCCTAGGGAGAGGAACGCTCTCCCATCCATTCATCCCACCATTGGAAAAGGACTCCCTGCCATCTTGTCTGTTTATCACCGGCTGAAATTTTAGCCCAGCCTTTACCATCAGACTGGGTATGCTTGACACAAGCCAACCACCCACTTCTTTTTACCTCAAGCTTGCTTCATTAGCCCCCTCCCACACCCCCTTCTGCCCAGGATCAGAGAAAACATCATTAACCTGCCCAGAGTGAATGGGGAGAAAATAGAGAAGATTCTGTGAACCTCAATCAAGCAAATTCTCCCCACACACACCTTTGTCTCTGGGCATTCTTTCCCTGTCCCCCTCTCTTCTCAGTCTCTCTAGCTACTTCAGAAACCCTCCTACTCCTGAAAGAGACAAGACCCCAACCCCAAGTAGCATCCTTTGCCTCCTGTTTCTAAATGTTCTATAATGTACAATGCAGAAACTCAGGCTGGGATTAGAGGGAGGGGGCACGTCTGGGCTCTGCTCCTTATCTGACTCTACTAAATCTTTGTGAGCAGAGTCTCTTAGATGATGAATCCTCAGTTTGGGAGAACTGGACTTCATCCTCATCTTCCTCCACTCTGAGCTAAGGGCAACCAGGAAAATAAAGCATCAGCTCTCCAGGGCATAAAATTATGGGATGAAAGATTTAGAGCTGGAAGGGACTTGTCGTTGATTCTGACTCTTTAATTTTACAGAAAAAGAAATAGGCTTATCGAGGTTAAATAACTTAGTCAGGGCTATACATTCTTCTACTCCTCTGCTCCCCACTCTAGGCTCTCATCAGTCTTTAGACCCTGTCTCCTAATTCTTCAGCGGCTGACCTTTTGAGTCAGGGTTCCTCACTGGAGTCTATAAACTATAAAAAAAGCTTATTTATCTGATATTTTCGTAACTATTTAAATATCATTGGTTTCCTTTGTCATCCTATGTATTTTATTTTCTGCATTTAAAAATATCATTCTGAGGGGGAACTAGGTTGCTCAATGGACTGACAGTCAGGCCTAGAGATGGGAAGTCTGGTGTTCAAATCTGACTTCAGAGAATTCCTCGATGTGTGACCCTGGGCAAGTCACTTAACCACTATTGCCTAGCCCTTACTGATCTCCTGCCTTAAAACCAATACACAGTATTGATTCTAAGATGGAAGGTGAGGATTTTAAATAAATAAATAAAATCATCATTCTAGGGCAGCTAGATAGTACAGTAGATAAAACACCAAGCCTAGGGCAGGTTAAGGGTTAAAGAATATCACAAAATCTTATTCCAGACCCCAAAATTTCCAGCATGGAATCTCTGACCTTTAAACATGTACAGGAAGAAGGACAGCTAGATAGTACAGTAAATAAACAGCCAGGTCTGGAGTATGGAAGACAGAGGTTCAAATCTTGTCCCAGACACTTCCTAGCTGTGTGACCCTGGGCAAGTCATGTAACCCCCATTGCCTAGCCCTTGTAGCTCTTCTGTCTTAGGATTGATACTAAAACAGAAGGTAAAGTTTTTAAATTTTTAAATAAAAAAATAAACATAATTCTGAGAAGAGGATCCCCCAGGCTTCACCAGACTGTCCAAAAGGGGTCCATGACACAGAAAGAGGTTAAGAAACCCCAATCTCCAGGATGACTAAGCTTACCTTCCCCTACCAGGGGGTCTCTGCCTCCAATGGCAAAAGTTTTTAGCACCAACCAAAAGCAGGAGGCAACAGGATTGCTTTGTCTCCTTTTTATTCAAAAGGAAGGGTAGGAAGAAGGGTAAGGAAAGACAGGGGATACATTAATCAATTAACAAGTATTTATCAGGCACCTCCTTTATGTTGACACTACAGATACAAAGAGAAAAATGAAAAAATCCCTGCCCTCAAGCAGCTTACATTCTATCAAGAAAGAAAGAGTGTGTGTGTGTGTGTGTGTGTGTGTGTGTGTGTGTGTGTGTAGAGAGACAGAGACAGAGGAGAGACAGACAGACAGAGAGATAGAAAGAAGGACAGAGAGAGACAGAGACACAGAGAGGCAGAGACAGAGATATATATTAAACATGCATAAACATGCATAGACACAAATATATTTAAATACTCTGTCACCTGGCAGGTACCTGAATTCCATCATTTTTATTTTCATTCCAGAGTCCTTTATTAAGATGAAAATATTCCTAGCAGATGTTACAGGGTAAGCCTTATTAGCTAATACCATGGCATAAGGATGGAAGAAGTAAGCTAACATCTTCAAGGACCACATAACAATCCAAAAGGATTTTGTCAGTTTTGGTGGTTGCTGAGGGGAAACTACATGGAGAGTACCTGGTCTAGGGTCAAGAAGACTCATCTTCCTGAGTTCAGAACTGGCCTTGGGCATTTGCTGGCTGTGTAACCCTGTTTTCCTCAGTTTACTCATCTGTAAAAATGAGCTGGAGAAGGGAATGGCAAACCACTTTGCCAAGAAAACCTCACATGGGGTCACAAAGAGTAGAACATGACTGAAAAACAATTGCAAATGTAGTTGCTGAATGGAACAATATCTCATCATGAGAACAAGTGTTAAATCCTTCACTTGGGTTAAACCAAAATAAATAAATAAATAAATAAAATTTACAAACCAGTCCAAAGGAAAAGAGATTTGGCTTCCCCACAGGTCATGGGGAGATAATTCAGGAGTCTTAGTGGCCTGAGAACTTGATAGGATCCAGCATTCCAGTGCAGTAACCTCCATAAAAGTTAATGTCGTAAGTGACAAGGTCATTCAAAGAAGCCCAACCATAAGTAATTGAAGAGATAGGCAGAATATCGTATATTTTATATATTTTTTATTTTTAATTTAAATACACATACATATATTTTTAACCCTTACCTACCATCATAGAATCAATACTATGTATTGATTCCATGGCAGAAGAGCAGTAAGGGCTAGGCAATGGGGGTTAAGTGACTTGCCTAGGGACACACAGCTTGGAAGTGTCTGAGGCCAGATTTGAACCCAGAACCTCTCATCTCTAGACCTGGCTAACTATCCATTGAGCTACTTAGCTGCCCTGCCAGAATACTGAATATGTTATCAAATGCAGGAACCGTATGAAATGGTTTTGCTTAATTATTCTTTGTTACAAGGGATCAAATGAATGGAGTCAATAAATGACTAGATAAATAAATAATAAATAAGTGAGTGAATGAAATAATTAGGTACATACTCTGTAGGGAATGCTGCTGTCCCAAGCAATGAGGATTCAAAGCGAAAAAGCAAGGCACTCCCTAGCCGAAAGAAGACAACACACCGAAGAAAATTTAGCTGCGAGGCAAATAGAAAGGTTCCGAAGTCCTAAGGCTTCATGTAACCATGGCAGGGAATCAGCAAGAGGCAGAGGCAGAAGAAATGGTGAGCCCTAGAGGATCTAGGAGGACACAGCAGCAAGGCATATGGCAGGGTCTGGTGTGTCACCAGATGGAACTGTTCATTCTCATCTCACCCAAACCCTTGGGCAGTCAAGCCCCAAGGGAGACAGATTGGCTTGGTCTCTTTTTCCTATATTTATTCCATATTCTTATATGTGTATCTGTTGTGTCTCCCATTTGAACGTAAATTCCTTGACAACAAAAATTATTATATTTTCAGTCTTTGTATCCTTAGAACTTGGTAGGTACTTGGCATAAGCTCATTAATAAGTGAATGCTAGGGGCAACTAGATGGCTCAGTGGATAGAGAACCGGACCTAGAGAGAAGGATCCTAGGTCCAAATCCAGCCTCAGGCACTTCCTTGCTGTGTGACCCTGGGCAAGTCACTCAACCCCAATGACCTAGCCCTTATCACTCTTCTGCTTTGGAACCAATACACAGGACTACTGAGGCTAAGGAAAGTAAGGGTTCTAAAAAAAATGAAATAAATAAGTGAATGCTTTTTGACTGACTGATCCTATAACTGCCTGTGACGTAAAAGTAACTCAACTTAAAATAAAAAACAAAACAAACAAAAAGTTAATAGAGACTCCAGAATGAGGAAGCTGGAACCACCATATTTTATGGCATGGCCAAATTGCATCTGAAACCAGTGTGGTAGGGCAGAGAAAGTCCTGGACTTGGAATCAGGAAGACCTGGGTTCAAATATCCCCTCCTCTATCTACTATCCATGTGACCCCAGGCAAATCCCTTAAACTTCTTGGCCCCAGTTTCCTCATTTGTAAAATGGGGATAATAATAACATTTAACTCACAAGGTTGTGGTGAGGTTCAAGTGAGATCATATATGTAAAAAGCTTTCAAAGCACCACATGATTGTCAATTAGTATCATTATTATCCAGCTCTAGACACCAAATTTAATAGAGGCACTGACAAATGGAAGCGTTCATCCACTAAACATTTAGGAAGTATGCAGAGCCTGGTGCTAGGTGATGGGGGAGATGAGACCCAGCGAGAAAATGCCATCTCCATTCTGAAAGAACTTAGAGACCTAGTATAAAAAGGGACATCCTTTCACAAATGAAATGCAGAACCATATCTCCGTTAGAAGATCAGAACTTCTAGCAATGACTTCTATATATGCCGTTATTAACTGTCAACTAGCATTTATATTGCACTTTAAGATTTGCAAAAAGAATTTTTAAAATATCATCTCATTTTATCATCACAACATTGAGTGGTAGATGTTATTGTTATTCCCATTTTACAGGTAGAAAACTAGGTCTGAACAAGTTGCCCAGAGTCATAGCTAGAGCAGCTAGGTAGCACAGTAGATAGAACACCAGACCTAGAGTTCGGAAGTCCTAGATTCAAATGTGACCTCAAACACTTCCTAACTGTGTGACCCTGGGCAAGTCACTTAACCCTAGTTGCCTAGCCCCAACCCTTCTGTCTTAGAACTGATAATAAGACAGAAGATAAGGATTTTTTAAAAAGCACTAACAAAATATTTTGTTAAAATCACGTAAGTTTAGGGGCAGCTAAAATGAAAGTAATGGATATTGGAGGAAGCGATGAAATGGCAGACCCACTAATATACTGTTGATGGAGCTGTGAATTTTCCCAACCAAGATGGAAGCAATTTGGAATTATGCTAAGGAAATGATTAAATTTCCTGTGCCTCTTGTCCCAGAGATCCCACCTCAGGCCATATACCCCCAGGAAATCAAAGGCAAAAAGAACCCAGAGGCAACAAAATATTTATAGACATACTTTTAATAGCAAAATAGAATATAGTGGAAACAAAATGATGCCCATCAACTGGGGAATGGCTAAACAAAGATGGTACAAGAAGGCAATAACAGTTACTGCACCAAAAGAAACAATGACTTAGCAAAACAAAGAAAGGTATAGGAAGGTGATAGGAATGGATCAAAGTGCAATAAGAAGAACCAGGACAACAACATACATAATGACTACAACAGTACAATTTGAAAGAACTACAAAAACTCTGATTCCTGGTATGACCCAAATCAGTCCCCCAAAAGATGACAAAATGAACATCCATCATTTCTTTGCAGAGATGGGAGGACAATGAGTGCAAAATGTTATATGCTGTTGGAATTGTTTGGATTCAAAGTCATGCTTTTTTTTGTTTTATTATTCTTTGCTTTCTGGGTGGTGGGGGAGATATATTTGGAGGTGAAGTTGATTTAAAATTAAAACAACTACTACCAAAAAAATTATTTCATAGAGATAGAAAAAAAATAGCAAAATTCATCTGTAAGAACAAAAAGTCAAGAATAAGAAAAGTGGCCTAGCAGTACCAGATCTCAAACTGCACTACAAAGCAGTAAACATCAAAGCAATCTAGTACTAGCTAAGAAATAGAGGGGTGGACCAACGGAATAAATTAAGCACTGGACACACAGCAGACAATGACTATATCATTCAAGTGTTTAATAAATCCAAAGATCCAAGTTTCTGGGATGAGAACTCATTATTTGACAAAAATTGCTGGGGAAACTGGAAAACTATGGCAGAAACTAGGCATTGATCAGCATTTCACACCATCTACCAAGCAAAGATCAAAAGGTCATATCATTAGCAACTAGTGGAACATGGAATGGTTTACCCATCAAATCTATGGAGAAGGGAAGAATTTATGACCAAATAAAACATCAATAGCATTATTAAATATAAAATCAATCATTTAAATTTATTATTATATTATATTATATTATTAATTTATATTAATATATTAAATTATATTATATTATTTTATAACAATATATTACTATATATTAAATATATTATATATAATTATAATATATAAATATATAATATATAAATATATATTAAAAATAATAAATAAAATTAAATTATATTAAAGTTAAAAGATTTTGTATAAACAAAACCAATGCACCCAAGATGAGAAGGAAAACAAAAAATTGGGAAGAAATTTTCATAAAAAGTATCTGTGACAAAGGCCTTGTTTCTCAAATATATAAAGACTTGAGTCAAATCTATAAAATACTTATCTTTCCCTTATTGATAAATGGTTAAAGGACATGAACAGGCAGTTTTCAGACAGAGAAATCAAAGCTACCTATAATCATATGAAAAAATGTTCCATTTGATTAGAGAAATGCAAAGTAAAACAACTCTAAGGTACCATCTCACACCTATCAGATAGGCTCAAATGACAGAAAATGAAAATAATAAATGTTGGAGGGGATGTGAAAAAAATTGAGAAACGAATTCACTGTTGGTAGAGTTGTGAACTGATCCAACTATTCTGGAGAGCAATTTGGAAGTGTGCCCAAAGAGCTATAAAACTCTATACACCCTTTGATACACTACTAGGTTTGTATCCAGGAGAGATCAAAGAAGGAGGAAAGGACCTATTTGTACAAAAATATTTATAGCAGCATTTTGTGTTGTGGCAAAGAATTGGAACCTTAGGGACTACCCATCAATTAAGGAGTGGCTGAAGAAGTTGTGGTATATAATTGTAATGGAATACTATTATTGTGCTATAAGAAATGACGAGCAGGATAATTTCAGAAAAACCTGGAAAGACCTACATGAACTGATGCAGAGTGAAGTTAGCAGGAAAAAAAAAAAGAACATTGTACAAAGTAAAAGCAAAACTGTCTGATGAACAACCGTGAATGACTTAGCTGTTCTCCGCAATACAAAGATCCAAGATGATCCCAAAGGGCTTATGATAAATCCTCCAGAGAAAAAAAATGATGGAATCTGAATGCAGATTGAAACAGAACACATAACTTTGTTTTCTTCATAGTGTGTGTGTCTTTTCCACAATATAACAAATATGGAAATGTTTTATATGATAAAGCCAATTGTTTATCTTCTGAAGGAAAGAAAAGATGAGAGAGAGATGAAGAGAATTCGAGCTCAAAATAAAGGGAGGAAAAAGTCTAATATAACAATAAAAAGATTTCAAAACACTTAGCTATCCAGGCCAAAGCATAATAGAGTCCAAACCTGACTCATCGGAGCTCCAGCCCATGGGTAAGTTCTCCTCCCCAGAACAGCTGCCTCTGAGTGTGATTCAGGCAGTTCCCCACTTGAGACTCTTTGCCCCCCTCCAGAAGCTACGTGTCAATCATGGCAGGTAGAGATATTCCTAGCCTCCCCCAAATGAGTCCCACTGATAAACCTAGTGGACAGAAAGCTAACTGAGAGTCAGGAGATGTGGCCCCAGGTCCAGATTTCATTATCACCTACCTTCATGTCTCTGTGCTAATCACTTGCCTCATCTTGGCCTCCGTTTCCTATCCTGTAAAATAGGGGATTGATGGAGATGAGCTCCAAGATCTCTTCCAGGTCTAAAATGTCATGATTGTCATGGTTCTATATAACAAGGACAGAGCAAAAGAAAACAGTCCCAAAGTACAGCTGGAAACATCGCAGCTAGATATTCAAAAGAACTTCCTAATTCTGAAAGACTAGAACTTGGAAGAGGAAAGAAAAGGAGCCTGTGAATTTTCTTAGCTGGGGATCATTCAGAATAATATCTCTATTTTGAGATGGGGGGAGGAGTTGCCAAGCCTGGAGTGGGGGGGAGGGAGAGGGTGGAGAATGGGGCTAGAATGGACACAATGACCTTGAGAATGGGTGTGGAAAAATCTCTGGAACTGCCCCATATCTCCTTGTTCGACTGTACCTTTACCAGTCCTGCAAGTGCCTGCTTGTCTCTCAAGGAGGCTAAGAGGGAGAGGGTTGAGGCTGGCACCTGGTGATGTCCCCCTTGGGGCCCCTTGGCATATGCCCCTGGAAAAGTTTAGCGGGAATGGTTCTGGGGAGAGCTTGCCAGGCACGCTCTGAATGGGGCAGCCCCACCCTCCTTTCACCGCCAGCAGAGCAGGTTGGCACTGCCAGTGGAGCGAGTGAGAGTCCACATACAGAGTGAGAAGGAAGAATGAGCTAAATACAGATAGGGCTTCCTGTGCCCTTCCCAGGAGAGGAGGGGGGAGGTACCTCTATCCACCAGCAGGAACCATGCAGATCCTGACACACAAACAAGTTTGGGGGAACCAAGAAGGCTGGCTCAATTTAAAGACAAAGGGGGCCAAAAAAGAAAAGAAGAGAAAGAAAAAAGAAAAACTGTAGACTAGAAGTAGAAGTGTGACTTGGAGGAGAGAAAGAAAGGGAACTACTTCTCCCATGAATGGCAGTGATGCTGGCTAGAATGCTTCAGTTTACCAAGTATTTTACATTCATTGTCTCATTGGGTTCTTGAAACAGCCCCGAGTGCAAATATTTATTTCCATTTCTCAGATGAGGAAACTAAGGTTAAGCCATAGGCCACACAGTATGAAAAGAGGACAATGTGGTCTCTAGAGGAGAATAGGCAGTTTGGTCTAGAGGGGAGGGGAGGGGAGGGAGGATTGTGTGGTCTGGAGGAAGAAGGAGAGGGCATTGTGGTCTGTGGGAAAAGAGCGGGGCAGCCTGGTCAGGGAAGGAGAGGGAGGGCAAGGCGGCAGCTTGGTCGGCGGGAGGAAAGGGAGAGTTCCCTCTCTGGGAGCCTGGGCTGAGAGAGCAGGTCAAACTGAAGTCTTCGGACTTGGCTCACCTCAGTCACGAATGACAAGAACAGAAAACCCAGGCTGTTCTGTCTAAATTCCCGGGGCTCTGTCATGATCTGGACTCTTGAGTTTGGGGGTTAGGAACAAGGTGGGAAGAGCAGGCAGCCTCAGAGGTGAAGGAAAAAAGCCTCGGGGCAAGGAAAGCAGCTAGCGGCTAGCCCCAGCTGAAATCGGGCATCCCAAGGGGAAGCAGAGGACATTGGAACTGGGGTCAGTTTAAGCAGTGAGAGCTAGGCATGAGTCATAGGGGAGGGAGGGGGCTCTCTCAGGAGGCCTCTTCCATAACCAGCTCATCCTCATGCAAACAGACTTCATCTCCTCTTCTTTCACCTCTTTCCTCCCCTTCCCTTTCTCTCCTCTTCTCTTTTCTTCTCCCTCTCCTCCTCCTTTCTCCTCTTTCCTCTCTCCTCTCCTCCTTCCTCTTCTCCTTCTCTGTCTCTTCTCCTTCACTCCTCTATCCTCTTCCTTCTCTTCTCTTTCCTCCTCCTCCTTCCTATTCCTCTTCTCCTTTTTCCCCTTCCCTCTCTCTTTTCTATCCTCTTCCTTCTTCCCCCTGTCTTCTCTCCTCTCTTCTTTCTATCATTCTCCCCCCATCCTCTTTCCTCTGCCCTCTGATCTCTCTTCCTCCTCCACCTCTTCCTTTTTCTTCTCCTCTTCCTTCTCCTCCTTCTGTCTCTCTTCCCTCTTTTCTTGTCTATCCTCTTTCCGATCCCCTCTTTTATCTGGCTCTCTTCCCCACCACATACCCACATGTCTCCAACATGTCCACCCCACTTCCCATCCCCAACTCCCTTCAATCTCCTTTTCTTATCTACCTTTCTGGAAACAGCCCCTAATTATTCTCATGCTCCAGTTCCAACTGTTTCTTTCCTATTACTTCTGGGGATCAATACACTAGTTCCTATCTTGATGAGAGATAATGTACTATGTGAGAAAGAGAATAAGCTCAAACTCAGAAGACCTAGATTCAAATCCCACCTCTGACCGACCACCTGTGTAACCTTGAGCAAGTGACTTAACCTTTATCTATAAAATGAAGGGAATGGGCTAGATGGCCCCTGAAGTCCTTTGCAGCTCTAGATCTAGAAACATTCGATCATTAAAACTGGGCACAACTTAGGTGCAAAAAAGAAACAGAATGAGAAAAAAAAATTGAGAAATAAAGTCTCAAATGGAGAGAGACAGAAATGGAAAAAGAGAAATGGGAAGACAAAGAGAGATACATTGACTGAGGCTACCAACATGGCAGCCTGCTTCTTCTGATTTTGAAGAGAGGCACTTCAGAGCACCCCCAAACTCCAACTATATGGTTAAATATTAGTCTTTCCTCACAAGATGCTGAGTTAGGAAGGGGAAGGTAGCCAAGATCAGCAGAGAGGATCCCCAAAATAAGGACTGAGGGAAAAGGAGAACTTGAGGCTGAATCACAGAAGCACTAGAGATAACAACAGGGATAGAAAACCCAGACTTCCTGAGAGTTCTGTGATCAAGGACCAAGGAGTCCCTAAGAAATTTCTGAAGGAGTAAAGTGTCTTGCCCTACTCTATCTCCACTGAAAATCAAATAAGGGAAAGTGGACTTAGCAAACTTGAGGTTGGACATGAGCAAAGGCAAAAGGCATGGGACAGGTCAGCCTGGGGCAGAGGGCAATGATATTGCCTATCCTGGAAATTCTGAAGGAGAGAGACTACCTACTTGTATGAGCTAGAAGATAGTCCATCCTTCAAAGAGGTGAAGAGATAATTTCTGCAAGTGGAGCTCTATGCTCCGTAATTCTATAATTTTGCCCCTTCTTATTACCTTTCCTCCCACTCCTCCCCAGCCTACCATCTCAATGGGCCAGGCAGCAGACTCCTAAGTTGTTCCCATTCTCCCTTGTAGACCACATTCAGTCCACTCAGTCCCTTTGCCTGACCCAAGAGCATCCACCAGAAGCTATTCTGAATCCTGAGCAACCTCCAGGGCTGGTATAGAGACAGTCACCTCACTTTTCCCTCTCACCCAGGCTGGCCTCAGTCCCCTCCTGTAGTCACTCTCTAGGTTGGGAGCTAGGAGTTTGGGGTCTTTGGAGAACCATGCCCTAGTTCTGAGGACTACATGATTTCCTTGAGGGATGAAGGCAACAGTTATAGGAAATAGTGCAAAGCAGATGGTTCCCGATTAATATTCAGGGCTTCCAACGGTCCCTAGGACTTCTGCCAACATGGTAGCCTGCTTCTTCTGACTGTGGAGAGAGGTATCCCAGAGCACCCCCAGACTCCAAAACTCCAATTATAAAGTTCAATGTTAGTCTTTCCTCCAAAGATGTTGAGTTAGGAATGGGTAGGTGGTCAAGATCAGAAGTATTCGAGCCCCTGACTCCACATACCATGGCCCCTGTTGAAAATACCAAGGAAGAGAGGGTACTACTGGACACCCAAGCTAATGGCAAACATGAGTCATTTCCCTCCATCTAAATTGGATTCCAGTCACCCAGCCAGTGTTCCCAGGACACACATACTGCTCCTCACACCCCAGCTTCCTCTCCTTGATCCGGAATCCTCGAGAAATAGAGATTCTCCGGGCTCCAACCTCTCACACCAACTTCATGACAACAAGGACCCCAAGACTCACCTCCACTGATAATGAAGGAAGAGATAAGAATCCAGATAACTAACATCTCAATGCCAGTCCTCAGCTCTTGAAGGACCCTTTCTCCCCATCCACCTGTCCTTCTGGCTCAGAAGTTTCCCCCAACCCAACTCTACCAGCCAGTCTGGTCACTGCCCACAGCTCTCCACACAACACTGCATCTGGGCACTCAGGGCCTGAAACAAACTCCTGGAAAGACTGGCTAGGGAAGTTTAACCCTTTTGTCATCCTTCCTTGGCACAATCCTGCTCCTTCTGGGAGACCCCACACACACACACACACACCCCTCTGTCCACTTCATTCTTTAAACTGTCAGTACTGGCCCCAGGAGAGATGTGACCCCCCCCTTCCCCCCAGCCCCATTACTCCACCCTCTACTGGCTTAGTCCCATGCCCCTCCCCAGAGCTCTCCCAGAAGCACTTCGAGTGGGAGAGCTTGGAGCTCATCTAATCCAATCCCCTCCTAGATAAGGAAACTGAGACCAAGTGACTGTCCTGCGGTCACACAGGTAGTCCTCCTTTATGCCCCACAAAGCTCATTAGCCTTCCCTACGGCTCTCATCCCAGCGCAGCCACAAGTAGGTATTGCCCACCGCACCCCAACCTTCCACAAGCACAAACATTCAGTTCCTCCCCACTGGCACCTACCCTGTCTCCCTTCCGGCCCTTAGCTCACCTCCAGCAGTCGCTTCTTTCTCTGGGGGCTCGCTGGGCCACAGGGGGCTGGGCGCTTGTTGTGACCTGGACCCGGGGGGCATTTAGGGAGCTGGGGGACCCCGGGAGGTCCAAGGTCCAGCTCCTCGCAGCAGACCAAGCTCACCGTGCAGCCCATCGGTCTGAGAGCTTCTGCGAAGGGGGCGGGACAAAGAGAGGCGTCTGGGGGACCCGGACCTCCCTCCCCCCCGACCCGTCCGCGAGTCACACGTGCCCCCACCCCCACGGAACGCAATGGACTGGCGTTGGCTCCGATCCTAAGCTCACGGCGCGGACAGCCGGCAGGCAACAGGTCTGGCCTCCCTCCGCTCCTCCTTCTTCAAGGACGGCCAGGAAGCGTCGAGTGTGCCCTGGGGACAAGAATGGGCAGCAACATATGGAGGCAAATCCAGCTAAGCCTGGCGGTCCGAGGGTCCAGACACAGCGGGGCTGAGCCTGGAGGGGCGGGAGACACGGAACACTGGCTCTGGAGTCAGTATCAGGTTTGATCCCACACTGTGTGACCTTGGGCAAGTCACCCCTGTGGGCGGATTTGCTTCACCCATAAAATAAAGGGCTGAACTAGATACCCTCTGAGATGTCCTGCTGTCCTAGATCAGTGACCTTGTGAGAATGAACCATTGAGCAGGTGGCAAGGGGCAGAGAAGAAACCCAGAGAGACACACAAAGAGGGGTGAAGAAATCAGACTTATAGAAGAATCATTGAATTATGATCTAGAAGATATCTCAGATCTTCTAATCCAGTCTTTTTGTTTTAAACCCTTACCTTCTGACTTAGAATCAATATTAACTATTGGTTCCAAGGCAAAAAAAGCAGTAAAGGCTAAGCAATTGATGTTAAGTGACTTGTCCAAGGTCACACAGCTAGAAAGTGGCTGAGGTCAGATTTAAACCCCAGACCCTCCACCTCCTGGGTCTGGCTCTCTTATCCACTGATCCACCTAGTTCCCCCGGTATAATCCAATCTTAAAGATGAGAGAGAACATTGACGGTTTTGTTTAAATTGTACAAGTAAATAACAAACAGGTTCCCAAACTCAAAGCTTTCACTCCCCTCTGATGGCTAGAGAATATCCTATGTACCTCTTCTATTTAGGTATTTTTCTGTCTTATTAAAATGTTCACAAATACACAAATGCTCCTTTTTTTCCTGGCATGCACAACCCCTGTGTTGCCCTGCCTGTCAGGAAGCTGAGTCCCACCTTTTTTTTTTTTTGAGTGGGAGATAGGGCCAGAAAATAAGTCAATCCATCTGGATACCTTTCCCAAAGCTCATCTGAGTTCCTGGGACTTCATTCCTTAATCAGCCTAAAGTTTTAGAGAAAGGAGAAGGGGGGATGAGCTTCATAAAGTGATACTAGGAACCAGGACTTCAAATAATCACATTTCTTTAGGAGAGGGTCTGCTCTTTCTCCTCATAAAATTATTATTCATCTCCTATTTAACACACCTGGAGGCAAAAGAGGAAAGGTGTGCGATGTTAGGTTCTGGTGGTGGCGTCTCAAGCTCTCAGCACCACCTGGTGGTGATAATGAGGATGAGCAAGAACCAGTGGAAGTGATGAGAATTTATTTAGTGTGTGAATGAATGAATTCTCTCTTGAGAAGCAAATACATTTTATTTTTCAATAAATTTTTATTCGTATTTTCTGTTTCTTATATTACCATAACTTTCTCAAGTATACCTCATCCTCCTAGAGAGTCATCCTATATGACAAATAGTATTTTAAGAAATAAAAAATTCAGCCCAAATAATCAATATACTGTATTGGAAAAGTCCAAAAATATGTGCACTATGTAATAACATGTGTGGACCTCCTACCTCTGCCAAGAGGTAGGTTGGAGGTATCTTCTCTTATCTCTTCATTTGATATCTGTTTGGTCTTTATTATTTTATTACATTTACTTTTTGCTTTTAATTTTTTTTGTAATTCTTTCCATTTACATTGTTGCAGTTACTGTGTATATTACATTGTTTTCTTGGTTCTGCTCACTTCACTCCACATCAGTTGTATAGATCTTTCCATGCATCTCTATCTTCATCGCATTCATCATTTCTTACAGCACAATAGTATTCCATTACATGAATGTACCACAGTTTGTATAACCATTCCCCAAACAATGAGTGTCTACTTGTTTCTAATTCATTTTTTAAATTATCATATCTTTTCCCAATTACATTTTTACACATAATTGTAAAATTTGTACATATACATGTAAAATTTACAAAGTTATAATTTTTATAGTCATCTTCTGACATTTTGTGATCCATGTTCTCTACCTCTTTCCTTTTCCTCTCCCAGATAATATGATATAGGTTATACATGTGCTATCATGCCATACATATTTCCATGTTCATCATGTTGTGAAAGTAGATACATATCACTTATACAAGAAAAAAACTCATAAAGAAAATACTCCATCAGTTCCTTATATGGTGGTGAATAGCTTTTTCATCCTGAATACCTTGGAGTTCTCTCAGATTCTTGCATTGCTGATAATACTTAAGTTTATTTCCAAATATTAACTATCACCAAAAAAAAAAGTGCTGCTATAAATATTTTAAAGTATATGAGGACTTTCTTCTTATTAATGGCTTCCTTTGGAGATACATATACATAAGCCCAATAATGGAGTCTCTGGTTCAAAGGTATGGAAATTTTAGTAATTTCATTCAAATAATTCCAAACTGCATTCCAAAATGATTATACCACTTCACAGCTCCACCAACAATGAATAAGTGTGCCTATGCTTCTATAATTCTTCCAAATTGACTGTTGCCATTTTTTTATTTTTGCCAGTTTTCAGGGTGTGTGACCACAAAAATATGGGTTCAAGACTTTGAATTGCCAAAACTGTAAAGATAATTTTTAGTGTCTTGAGTTAAATCAAAAATAAGTGGGGGGGGGGCAGCTGGGTAGCTCAGTGGATTGAGAGCCAGGCCTAGAGACAGGAGGTCCTGGGTTCAAATCTGACCTCAGATACTTCCCAGCTGTGTGACCCTAGGCAAGTCACTTGACCCCCATTGCCTAGCCCTTACCACTCTTCTGCCTTGGAGCCAATACACAGTATTGACTCCAAGATGGAAGGTAAGGATTAAAAAAAAAAAGTGGTTGCCATGGGAAAAATCCCAAATATGAAAATACCCAAGTCAGCTGGGTTTTTATGGAGATTTTAATTAATACGAATGAAGGAATTAAAGGAAGGGAGAGAGACAGAGTAAGAGGAAATAGTAGGGAAAAGGCTCAAGTCTAGGTCAATAGCCTAGACCTTTTCTCTTTAAGAGAGAAATTAAGTCAGTCTTTAATCACTCACCACAAGATCTTTCCAAGCAAAACTCTAGTGTTCAGAGACCCAGCAGCCTCCTCTGACTCCTGACCTCCAATTCAGCTTCCAAGGCTGAATTAACTCGAACTCCCCTGAACTGGTTCAGACAGCTCCTTTTAAAGAGAAATTTCTCTTGTGTCACCTCCCCTAAATCTTCATGTCTATCAATTACAGTAGACGCTTTTCCTAGGACAGCCCATTCTTAGTTTTTAGGTCTCACCTTCTCTGGGTAGATTATATCTTCTGAGTAAGTTCACACCTCTTTGCCCCTTGCAAGTTGCCTGACCTTTTAGTGATTAATTTGACCTTCATAGGTACTTAGCACCCTTTTGTATTAGGTCTAAAAATAGACCTAGTTTAAGGTTTTGGCCTCACTATAAGTATGAGTTAAGTACTTTTTCATTGTTTATTAAGGAGTTTTACAACTTTATCTTCCCCTAAAGTATGCCTAAGTATGGGTGGAGTAATTTTAAGTTCCCAATACATTCCTGATGAAGTACCTCCATTGTTTAAAATAAGGAATAACCTTAACCAAATGTTCTAAGGTAGAGTCTGAGAAAATTTAAGATTCACAGGTGTAAGGTGAAATATCAGGATTGTTTTGATTTGCATTTTTATTATTATTAGTGACTTAGTTCTTTGTTTATATCCTCTGATCATTTATCTATCAGAGAATTATTTATATATATAAAGGGAGAGAGAGAGAGAGAGAGAGAGAGAGAGAGAGAGAGAGAGAGAGAAAGAGAGAGAGAGCAGGGAGAGATCCTTCCAAAGTTCATTACTACTCCCTTAGCTTCAGAAGGTTTTCATTCATTAATTCATAAATTACAATGATATGTTTGACTTTTAAAGCCCTTTATAGCCTGGTCCTTTCCTCTCTTTCCTACATTTTTCCACCTTACTCTCCTGCTCATATTCTACAATACAGTGGTATGGTTCCCCTTACTATTTCCCTGATACTCCATTTCCTAAATCTATGTATTTTCACTGGCTGTCTTCTCTCATGCCTAAATACTCTTCCTCATTTCCACATCTGAATTCCCTGACTTTTCTGACTTCCTTCAAATGTGAACTAAAAACCTACCTTCTATAAGAAGCCTTTCTTTATCCCCCTTAGCACCATGCTTTTCTTCTGTTGGTTTTCTCCAAATTCTCTATCTTGTTTGTATGTAGTCTTTCCTGTGATCTAGTGCTTAGTAGAGTGCCTATCACATAATGGGTGCCGTTTAACCTGACTTGACTTACAAATAGAAAGGATCCTTCTAGATTATCTAATTCAGTGCCCTCATTTTTATGATGAGAAAACAGAGGCAGAGAGAAATAAAGGAACCAAGATTACTCAAGTCTGTAAGAAGCAGACCTAGTTTCATATCCAGATCCTCTGATCAAATATTCTTTCCACCATAATGTATTGGCTCTTTCTACTTTCCACAATCCTTTTACTCTCCTAAACCCAGAAATCCAAATTCCCTCAAATCTATTTCTCCCATCACTATCACTCAGTGTCCCTCTGCTTCCCTTTTCTTGTCTTTGGTCTTCTGATTCCTTCCCACCTTCCACTATTCCCTACTCCTTCTTTCACAAGGCTCTGGAGTTCCCCTCACCCTCTTAGAGGCCCTGGGTGATACTAGACATGAGTCACTGTCTGAACAACAGGTTTCAGAGAAGGCTACAAGGACTAGACAGACACAAAAACATTCCAGTTCTTGTGCCACAGTGACCACTCCAGTCCTTCTTGGGTGAGTAGCCAACGGCCATTCCTTGAGGAGTACGGGAGGGGGTTTAGTGAGTGAGAGATTTTTCATGATTTTCAGGATCTAACAGTTTCTTTCCAATACTACCCAACTCCAATTACCTATAGGGTCTCCTCTCCCATTTGTGCCTTGATTTCCCCAGTGATATTTCATATTCCCTAATAATATCCCTACCAACCCCTACAATTTGGTTGGGACCTCAGAAGCCAGTAAGTCCAACTAGTACTTGAATCAATCAATTGATAAACATTTATTCAGGGCCTGCTACATGCCAGCACTGGGAAATGGAGATACAAAGACAAAAATGAAACAGCCCCTGACCTCAAGGAGCTTACATTCTCTCAGGAAAGTCAATTTATAACTGAGCAAAACTTTCCTCTGCAACATCCCTACAGAGAGTCCATGTAGCTCTTTCTTTTTAAAAATTAATTATTATATTTGTTTGTTACATTAAAATACCCCCAGTTAATTCCCTCCTTCCCACACCACCTCCATTAGAGGAAGTCTTATTTGATAAATATATATATATATATATGTGTATATATAAAACTATGTCGTATTTCTATTTATCAGTTCTTTCCCTGGAGGTGAATATACACAAGTCATTTTTCAAACAATATTTCTTTTACTGTATGTAATGTTCTCTTGGTTCTGCTTGTTTCATTCTTCATCATTTCATGTAGATCTTTCCGTGTTTATTTTAAATTTATCTGCTTGTCACTTCTCTTGGATTAGTAATATTCCAACACAATTGCATGCCACAACTTGTTTAGCCATTCCAAGCTCTTTCTTGAAGACCTCCAGTGAAAGAAATCTAGACCCTCCCAAGGAAGCTCACGTGACTTTGGGGTATATGTATATTTTTTTAACTTATATATTATATATATTATATATTTTAATTTATTTTAAAGCATTTTTCCATGGTTACATGATTCATATTCTTTCTGTTCCCTTTTCCCTCCTCCTCACAGAGCCAACAAGCAATTCTACTGGATTATATATGTATTATCACTCAATATATATGCATATTTAAAGCCTTTACCATCCTTCTTAGAATCAATATTGTGTATTGGATCCTAGGCAGAAGAGTGGCAAGAGCTAGGCAATGGGGGTTAAGTGACTTGCCCAGGGTCACACAACTGGGAAGTGTCTGAGGTCAGTCCTGTCTCTAGGCCTGACTCTCTATCTATTGAGCCACCTAGTTGCCCCCAAGGGTGTCTATATTTGTTAGGAAGTATTCTTCCACTGATTTCAGGTCAACTTCTCTGCAATTTCCAATTACCCCTATTAATTCTGCCCTCTGAGACCAAGTGAAATAAAACTAATCTCTTCTCCATATAACAGCTCTTCTAATACTTGAAGATAATTATCATGTCCCAACTAAGTCTTATCCTCTTTAGTCTGAATATCCCTGATTCCTTCAAGCAATCATCTCATGACAAAGACTGGAGTTCCTGTTGCCTTCTTCTGAGCAATCTCTATCCTTGCTAACCTGATTAAAGTTAAGCCTCTTTAATTGTACTACCCATACCTGGTCATGGACTCCTTGTGTGTCTGTGTCTACAATTTTTTGGCCCCCTAAAGCTCTCCTTAGATCCTAAGGAGTCAGAGGACCTTCCAGGATAGGGAAGGAAATAAGCATTTGTGTAGTACCTATTTATGTGCTAAGTGCCTTTTAAAATTCTTATCTCATTTCATCCTCATATCAACTCTGCAAGATAGGCACTATTACTCCCAGTTTTACAGATGAGGGGAATGGAGGATAGGGGCAGACTGGACTTCCACTGTGAATCTCTGGCAGAATTGATGAAGGAAGCCAGTACTCTTGGCTCTTGTCTAGTCCCTTTCCCATTTCTCCATTTCCCAGGGGTGCTCTCTCCCTTCACTCATTTCCTTGAAAGCAATCAGACTTTCCACTCAGCTGAGGATCAGGAAGGAGTGAGTGTGTGTCTCAAGGATGACTATTCTTAGGAGGCTGACTTCTCAGAAGGGCAAGGGAACACATCATAGAGGAGGATGGGATCCTCAAATGGTATGCTTAACGTAAGGACTTAATCCTAGAGGGATCAGGGGAGAAGAGGTAGACACATAGCTATAGGAGTAGAAGATCATACACCAGGAAAAGAGCTTAAAAGTCTTCTTTACTGGATCATCTTCCATGTCTCACTCTTCCAAAGACTGGTGTCCTTGACAAGACTCTGATCTGAGCATTCCTATCTTCTCTCTCTACACTTTCTCTTGTGGTGATCTCCTCAGTTCTGTCTTCTGTGTAGATGACTCTCAGATCTACATATCCATAGATCATCCTCATCTGGCTCCTGAACCCAGTCTCACATGCTAACAATCTATTAAATATGGCCATTCAAAGATGGCATCTCCAACTCATAATGTCCAAAATGGAACTCTATCTTCTCCCCTAAACTTGCTCCTCTTCCAAATTTCCTTATTTCCCTCTAATACATCACTTCTCCAGTAAAAGGTTCCCAATCTCAGAGGCATCTTGGATTTTGTGTCTTTCTCTAAGCCTACCCCATAACAAATCATTTGATGTTCAGTCATTTTTCAGTCATATCCAACTCTTCATGACCCCATTTAGGGTTTTATTGGCAAAGACACCAAATTGGTTTGCCATTTCCTTCTCTAGCTCATTTTACAGTTAAAGAAACTGAAGCAAACAGGGTTATTAAGTGACTTGCCCAGAGTCAGATAGCTGATGTCTGTCTGAGCCTGGATTTGACCTTAGGAACATGAGTCTTCCTGACTCTAGACCCAACACTCTATTCCCTGAGCCACCTAGTAATCAGTTGACAAGTTTTGTCATTTCTATCTCCATAATATTGTTTCCATTTATCCCCTTCTCTTCACTAGAACAGATACCACTCTAGTTCAAGCTTTCATTCCTTCTTGCCTGGGCTATTTCAGTAACCTCTTCATTAAAATCCTACTTCTAATATCTTCCCCTCCTCAGTTGATAGTCTTCATTACTGACAAAAGCAATCTTTTTTTTTTTCTTGACCCTTACCTTTTGTCTTAGAATCAATATTGTGTATTGGTTCCAAGGCAGAAGAGTGGTAAGGGCTAGGCAATGGGGGGTAAGAGACTTGCCCAGGGTCACACAGCTAGGAAGTATCTGAGGTCACCTTTGAACTCAGGATTTCCCATCTCTAGGTCTGTCTCTCTAGACACTGAGACACAAACTGCCCCTTAAAGTAGTCTTGATTGAGTCATTTGAAAATTTTCTATAGCTTCCTGTTGCCTATAGGATAAAAACAGGCTTATTAATGTGTTACTCTTGGTGACCAATATTGGAAAGAAAAGAGAAAAAAAGTTGTTCAGCAAAACTAACCAATAAATCCACTATCTTGTAGCATATGAATTATTCTATATTCATAGTCCTCTTCCTCAATGAAGAGAGAAAGGTGTGCTTTTTCAAATGAAATCTTCATTAAGTGCTAAGTACAGCGTCTAGTATATAATCAGTGCTTATTAAGTGCTTATTCTCTTCCCTTCCCCTCAAGATCCAAGTTTGGTCATTATAACTATGCAGCATTCAGTTACATTTTTGTTGATTTTGTTCCTTCTGTTTTCTTTGTTACAATCATAAGTAGCTTTCATTCTTTTGCTTACTTCCATCCGCATAAGTTCACATATACCTTCTCATGCTCCCTTGAATCCTTAATATTAGTCATTCTTACTGTCAACTAATAATCCAATACATTCATAAGCCACACTTTATTTTGATATTCCCTACTTAATTTGCATCTACTTTGTTTTCATTTCTGTGATGTCACATTAAAAAAAACTGCTGCAAATATTTTTGTATGTATCATCCCATTCTTTTTCTCTTGATCTCTGGGGGGCATATACTTGGGATTTCTAGATCAAAGGGTATGGTCATTTTCTAAGCTTATTTCCAAATTGCTTTTCAGAATTTTTAAATCAATTCTCAGATCCTCTATTAGTGTTTTCACATGCTAGAGTTCCCATAGTTTTTCTAACACTAACTTTTGCTAGATGTGAATGAAATCTTCAAGTTGTTTTTAAACTTTTAAACGCATATCACTTTTTACAGATGATTTAAATAATCTTCCTTATGATTGTTAACATTTTGTGATTTTTCTTTGGAGAATTGTTTGTTCTTATTCCTTGTCCACTTATCTTTTGAGAAATATTATATATATTTGTTTTAATGTTGAATATCTTAGAGCAGACTCTTGTAAGAAATATTTTATTAAAAGTCCCCCTCCCATTTATAGTTCCTTTTCTTATTTTTGATTTTGTAAATGCAAAAGCTTTCAATTTCATGTCATCAAAATCATCTGTTTTATCTTTTCTATCTCTTATTTGATTATTTTCCCCCAATCTATATCTGCAAGAGGTACTAGATTTTGTCCTCTTCTAATTTTTTAATGATGTGATCTTTTATACTCAAATCACATAATCATTTTGAGATTTTTATTCTATTAGTTAAGACATTGCCCTAAACAATTTTTCTTTTGCCAATCTGTTTTTCCCTGCAAAGTCAATTTAATTGTTTGATTTAATTTATGTTCCCAGGATTATTGAACATTGAGTTATTGAGTTCGGTTGTTTCTGATTTTCCTTCATTTGTTCCATTGATCTACTTTTCTATTTTTTAAACCAGTACTAAATGGTTTTTATCATTACCACTTTATAATATAATTGGAGGTCTGGAAATGTTAGCCTCCTTTCATTGCTACTTTTTTTTTCTTCATGTTCCATAAGTATTTAGACTTCTTGTTCCTCCAAAGGAAATTTATGATTATCATACTTAGCTTTATAAAGAACCTCTTTGATAGTTTGGTCGTTATAATATATTATATCTATAAATACTGATCTTTACTTACATTTATAAAATCATATGGTAGGTATCTGTAGATAGTTTATTTTGTAGTTACTTGAATCTTGAATCATTTCCCTCTGGGTTTTGTTATTGTTATGTAGAAATGCTGGCCATTTTTTTCTGTATCTGGCTACTTTATTGAATTAATAATTGCTAATTCTCTAGGGTTTTCTAAGCAAATCATGTTGTCTACAATTAAGGATAATGTTGTCTCCTCTTTGCCAACATTTCCCCTTTTATTTATTCTTCTCTCTAATTACTATTACTAGCATTTCTAAAATTATGAAAAAATAAAGATGAAGAGAAAGGAGTAAAATAATTTTATAATACCCCTAAATAATAATCCCAACCAAAAAACAAATATACAAAGTAAAAAATAAAATCATTGATAAACCGTATACTCCAAATATTATATAGTTTGCCAAAAGGAAATACACATTGTACATATAATACTTGATATGTATTTTCATTCATCTATGGAATTCCTGATAGGTAAATTCCTTCCACCATTAAAGATTGGTACCTGCTCTGGAGCTAATAGCCTTGGAGAACCAACTGTGTTATAGAGGATTTTATATACACACACATATACATATATACATATACATATATATGTGTATGGTATATGTATACCATACATATATACCATATATAGTACACACATATTTATGATTGTATGTTTGTGTATATATGATTTCTTATTTTTAATTTATGTTTATATATAATTAAACATTATATATAAACCTTTACCAGTTAATAAAAATCTTATTTGTTCTATATATTTGTTTCTTATCTATCTTCTTTACATATCCTTGCTGAGATAAACTTTCTAAAAGGTTAGACAGATAGTGAAAATGGTGGGCAAGATTGGGAAGAGTCTAGAGAACTTTCTGTGTCAGAAGATAAACAACCAGGAGCAACTAGGTGGCACAGTAGATTAAGAGCCAGACCCAGAGAGGGAAGGTCCTGGATTCAAATCTATCCTCAGACACTTTCTAGTTGTATGACCCTGGGCAAGTCACATATCCCCATTGGCTAGCCCTCACTGCTCTTCTGTCTTAAAACCAATGTACAGTATTGATTCTAAGATGGAAGGTAGGGTTTAAAAATAAAATAAAATCATGAAGAATCATTCCCTTTCAGAGTCACTATGGAAAGAGATAGGAACATCCTGAAAGTTATCCAGGACCTCAAAAGTAAGTAAGATGTCTGAGGTTTTCTTAGTTGCTTTCCAAAATGAGACAAGAAGTCAAGAACAAATTTAGTCCATTTTGGGCCTTACTGCCCAGGTGTCTATTTTCTTCTCTGCAGAAGTTGTCTCTGCTATCCTTTGGGGATATGGCGAACAAGAACAACCAGTGACAGATGCCAGTGCTGAACTGCATGGACTGTGTGGCTACGTGGAGCTCTTGCTACAGGTAGATTGTGGCAGCTAGGGGAAATCAAATACATTTGCAGCCTTATCTCATATGATTTTCATCCTTGTCTGCTCTCAAATCTTCCAAAAAGGATGCATCCAATGCAATGGAGACCATAACATTATATGTCTTTTTTTTTTTAACCCATACCTTCCATCTTGGAATCCATACTGTGTATT
This sequence comes from Monodelphis domestica, assembly GCF_027887165.1. Taxonomy (NCBI): domain Eukaryota; kingdom Metazoa; phylum Chordata; class Mammalia; order Didelphimorphia; family Didelphidae; genus Monodelphis; species Monodelphis domestica. Next base: position 71,525,245 of record NC_077234.1, on the reverse strand, counting down.
GGTTCCAAGGCAGAAGAGTGGTAAGGGCTAGGCAATGGGGGTTAAGTGACTTGTCTAGGGTCACACAGCTGGGAAGTGTCCGAGGCCAGATTTGAACCCAGGACCTGGCTCTCAATCCACTGAGCTACCCAGTTGCCCACTGCATTATATGTCTTAGTGTTTTGTTGGTAATCTTTGTTCTTGATGCATAAGCACCCCACCTCCTCTTCCAAAGGTGAAAAATAATAATAAGTAATATGGTAATAAGTTCTAGAGATACAAAGGTGAAAAACAGTGTTGTTCCTGTCCTCAAAGAGTTTATATATCTAATAGCGGCCAGGAAGAGAAAATATGATAGATATAGAAATATGATATAAGATAATAGGGGACCATGGTAAGGCAACAGCTTAATATATTCTAAAGAAAGGTATTCTAGCTGTGTGATCCTAGGCAAGTCATTTAACCCCCATTGCCTAGCCCTTACCACTCTTCTGCCTTGGAACCAATACACACTATAGATTCTAGATGGAAGGCAAGAATTAAAAAAAAAAATGGATGAACTAAGAAAAAAAAAATCTGTGTTCTGATTATGGGTTTAGAGGAAAAAACATCTTCATGTCTTGTTCCCATTCCCTGTCCTGTCCCAGTTTGATCAGAAAAATCAGAAGAGATTCTTGGGACCCCGGAAGGATTACTGGGACTTCCTTTCCATGGCCCTGCAGCGGAATGGTGGAAACATGGAAGGCATTCGATTTGTCTATGCCCAGGACAAGGTAGCATCAGTAATAAGGAGAAAAGAAAGGAGATGGGAGACATCCAAATTAACTATTCCCACCATGACCTTATCCTTTGAAGATGGCTGGGTTTCATTTGTTTCTTGGATACTACCTTGGTCTTACCATGCAAACTGTGCCTTCCCACCCCACCCCCATCCCACTCTCTTTCTCTCTGTCTCTCTGTCTCTGTTTCTCTATCTTTGTCTGTCTCTCTCTGTGTCTGTCTCTTTGTCTGTCTCTCTCTCTCTGTGTCTCTATATTATTGGCTCTCCATATTTATCTCTCTGTCTTAGTCTCTCTATCTCTGCCTTTGTATCTCTGTCCATATCTATTTCTTTCTCTGTCTCTATTTCTCTCCACCCCTCTTCTCCCCTTGAGCTGTTACCTTTGATTTTCTCAGCACACAGACCTATATATTGTTCCTTTACTATTGAAATTCAGATCTTCTCCTGCCCTCAGTTTCCTCATTTGCAAAATGAGGAAATTGTACAAGAAGACTTCTGAGTTCCTTTCTATCTCTATCTACTCCCAAGATCTTCTGATACCCTGCCCTTGTGCCTCAATATTCTGCCAACCCTTTCCTCTAGGTTTTGCCCATCTCCCTCCCCTCTCCCCTAGAGTCCTCCTTGTCACCCCATCCTCTGCTCCTCCACCCAGGACTCCCTTAGTAGCTCCTCCTTGTCCTTCTAGCACATTTCCTTTCACCCCACCCCTGGATCTTCTCCTTTATACTCCAGCATCATACATATCCCTTAAAGCACTCACTGGCCACTCAGGCGCCTTCTTACTGCCAGGCTTTGCCCACCTCGACCACACCTTTATTATTTTGCAGCTGAAGACCACAGTGGGGAGAGGTCGTGCATTTATTCGATTCTGTCTAGCCCACAGACAGTTGGCTGACACTCTGCAGCTCTGCCTTCTGGACCCTGAACTCATCAGGTCAAAGACTTCTTCTGCCCCTTAAAATCCCACCACTTCATTGGACATATATGTGCATGCATGAGTATGTAGGTGTATATCCATTGAATGTGTATGGCTAGATATACACGTATAAGTCCAATGTGCACATATCCAATGTATATAAATATAAAATATATCCAGTGTACGTGTGTATACCTCCAATTGAATACATACACATATGTTGGTATGTATCCAATTCAGAAGGAGGATGAAGGAGGTTTCCTATAATATAGCATCAAAAAATCCAGGGATTAATTGTTGGGGAGATGAATGGAAACATGGAGGCATGGAAGAGGGGGAATAAACAAAAAGCCAGAGCCAGTAATCATGTAAGAGAGGGAATGAATTAAATAAAAATTTTCAATTAAAAAAATAGAGGGAATGATCTTTGCCCTCCATTCATTGATCCATTCTCTCTCATATCCCACCTATCATTGCAGGAAAGTTCTTTCTGATCGCTAATGCCAGTTGCTCCTGCTACCATTTCATCCATAGGTCCCATTTCCCTCAAGATCAAGTTGGGTACCACAGAAGAGAAAACTGAGGTGGGGTAGGGGTAAAGAGGAAGGAAGTGTCAGAGTAAGGTACAAAACACCTGAATGACCTGCTTCTGGGGTCTCTCCTTGTACAGACCCAGGAACTTCAGAGGGAGGGAAACTTCCCTTGAGAAATTAGTAAGAAACTCATCACCCAGAATTGGGAGAGGGGGCAGTTCAGGAAAGGAAATTCCTTTTGCGACATTAGACAAAAGATTCATTTCTAGTACTTAGGGAGAATGAGTCAAGAATAAGAATATTGGGGCCAGAAGTTGGAGCCTAAGCTGATGTGGTTGCCTTAGGAAGTGGTATGGAAGCCAAAGCCCCTTCCTGTGCCCAGAACTGAGCATTGACATCCTCGAGTCCCTCTACGTTCTGAATGGAGTGGCCTTTGATCTCGAGTTGCAGAGGTCCGACCTTGATGGGGGCTGGCCTATGTTCTCAGAGTAAGTGACCTTCTAATGGAGAAGACCCCCTGAAAGGGACCCATTCCAGAGCCCACTGGTCTCCTTGCCTCTGACCACACACACATGCACACACCCTCCAGACTCTTCTTACCTCTTTTTCCCCTATTACTCTAAGTTCCCATCAACTCTTCATTGGTCCACCCTCAAAGATGTCCACAAGGGTGGGGAAATGTCACAGCTGGGAGCCAAATATCCACCTAGAAGGAGAGACAAGGTGCTCCTCTGCCTCCAACCTTTCAGGTCACCATGCCGGAATTCCAGTACTATAAGCCAGGAGAAGTTAAGAAACAAACAGCGTCAAGAGGTATGGCCACTCCTTCCTACCTTAACTTGTGCCTTGTTGCTTCTCTGTTGTGTCCAGTAGATGGAGTAGTCAGCAAGCTGGAAATTCCAAGAAAGAAACTGTGGTAGCTAGTTGGGCAGATGAGTGAACTCTACAAGCAAAGGTCCAGGAAGAGTAAGAGAAGGGATGGGGATAATAGAGGATAGAGAAGAAGGGGAATCCTGGGTCCTGAGAAGTCCCTTAAGGATGCCTGAAGTCTTTCTAGGCGGGGAGAACAGAGGGTCAGAAACAGGTAGGTAATAAATATTTATCAAGCCCCTACTATGCGCCAGGCACTATACTAAACACCAAACATATCAATAAAAACAAAAGGCAAGCCCTGCTCTCAAGAAGCTCATAGTCTACTAAGGGAGACAGCATGCTGTCTGTGTAAAACTGTGTAAAACAAGTATCTAGAGATGACAAATTGGAAATAATCGAGAGAGAGAAGGCACTAAAATTAAGGGGAGGAAAGACTTCTTGTAGAAGGTAGGATTTTGTTTTATTTATTTAATTTTTTTAAACCCTCATCTTCCATCTTAGAATCAATGCTGTGTATTGGTTCCAAGGCAGAAAAGCTGGAAGGGCTAGGCAATGGGGGTTAAGTGACTTACCCATGGTCATACAACTAGGAAGTGTCTGAGGCCAGATTTGAACCTAGGACCCTCCATCTCTAGGTCCGGCTCTCTATCCGTTGAGGCACCTAGCTGCCCAAAGAAGATAGGATTTTAGCTAGGACTTGAAGGAAGGCAGGGAAGCCAAAAAGTAGAGAATGAAAAGGGAGAGTATCCCAAATATGAAAGACAGCCAGTGAAAAAGCCTACACTCAAGGAATAGGATATCTTATTCAAGGCTAGTAAGGAGGCCAGTGTCCCTAGACCAAAGAGTACTGGGGTGGTGGGAACATTTGAAAGATATAAGATGATTGGAAGGGTGGGGAAAGCAAGGTTATGTAGAGTTTTGAAAGCCAGAGAATTTTATGTTTGATCCGGAAGGTGATAGGGAGCCAACGGAGGGGATTGAGTAACAGTATACTTGTACTTAAGGAAGATCTCTTTGACAGTAGAGATGACGGACAAGAGTGTAGAGGGGCTTGATGCAGGAAGACCAACCAGTAGGTGATTGCAATTGTCCATCATTAGATGATAAGATCTGTACCAGAGTAGTGCCAGTGTCGAAGAGGGAAGGAGGGAATATACAAAGGATATCACAAGAGTAAAATCAATAGTCCTTGGCAAAAGATTGGACATGGAGAGTGAGGGAGGGTGAAAAGTTGAGAATGACACCTAGTCTGGGTGTCTCGGTGATTGGAAGAAAGATGGTACCCTCAAGAGCAATAGGGAATTTCGGAAGATGGAGGTTTGGGAGTGGAATGGAAATAATGAGCTCAAGAATAGGTGCTTAGGGATCTAACTGGACTTCCCCAGTTCACAGATAAGGAAACTGGAGCTCAGAGACTTGCGCAGGGTCACACAGGGAGTAAGTGGCAAAGCTGGGGTTCAAACTATATTTCTCTGACTCTGAATGCAGAGCCTTTTCCATTTTTGTTGAAGAGGGAGCCAAGGGAATGGAGAAAGAGTCCATCATAAGGCATTTAGGAGGAGATTAAAGGAGGAAAAAGGTAGGTGAGGCAGAGCAACAGGGAAAATAGATCCTGGGGAAATGGAATAGTTGGAGAATATTCAGATCTACTCAGAGCTAACCAAGGGGGTTGGTCTGTAGAGAAAAATAACTTATTTTGGGGCTTCCCTTTAGATCCTAGTCACACATCTGAAAAGCAAAGGTGTCCAGTCCAAAAAGCCACTAACCCCATTAGCTGGCCAACCCCCAGGAGATGTCTCCAAGGGGGTCTGCCTGGTGATACCTAACAGTTCTGGGATACAAGAACCCCTGACAGAAAAGAAGATAGAAGATTCTGAGAGTACAATAAGTCAAGGGGCACTTGAAGATTCCAAAGAACTGGAAGTGGTCCCACACCTAAGCTCCCTGCTTGGGGAAATTAGGAAGATGCCCCAGGGGCAGGTGCCCAGCCTGCATAAAAAGCAACATGGAAGATTCCCAGGAGCCAAGATACCTGGGTCCCCTCAGATTAGACAAGCGCCAGAACAGGAAAAGATGCATCAGAAAAAGGAAGAAAGAGTACAGTTTCTTGGAGGAGAGCCCGTTGAATGGCTGTGTACATCTCCAAAGAATCAAACACATGCAGATCTCAGTGTTGTGGAACAGGAAGATGGGGGAAGGATATCTTCAAAGACAGTGCAGATTAAGGAAGAGCCCTCTGTCAGGGCTGGGAAGAAAAGAGAGCAGATGGGACCAGAAGGACAGAAAATGCTAAAAGATCCCCCCAAAGGAAGGAGAGACCAGAGATTTGCTCCAAAACACCTGCCCAATGCCTTGGGGGAGAGGTTTGAGGAAGAACAGTCAGAACCCAGAAGGGAACATGAGACCCATGGAGTCCCAGAAGACTCCAAGATCCTTCAAGACCTGGAGACAGGAAAGGGACAGAAAGGTAAGCAGGCTCAAAGACAGGTGCCTGAAGCATCAGAGAAAGATCAAGAGAACCTGAGAGACGCTGAGGATGTAATTAAGGTAAGAAGTGCTTGACATGGCTAAAAAGATCATTTCATCTAGATTCTTGCCATCCCCTAAACCAATGGGCCTTTTTTAGTACTCAATGCTTTCACCGTTCTCTGGGTCTCCTTTGATCTCCATGTCTCTACCTCTGAGTTTCTCTGTCTCTGTCTTTGTGACTGCTCATTCTTCCTGATTCCTAAGTCAGCAAGTTCCTGCCCTCTGCCTCGTTTCATCCTGTTAAAGGTGAAAACAGACAATGTTTTTTAAAACAATATTAAATATTGATCCTAAGGCAAAAGAGCAGTAAAGACTAGGCAATTGAGGTTAAGTAACTTACCCAAGGCCACACAGCTAAGTGTCTGAGGTCAATTTTGAACCCAGGTTCTCCCAACTCCAGGCATGGCCCACTATCCACTGAGCCACCTGGCTCCCCCTAAACAATCTTTTCAGGATTTCAAGACTGGTATTAAACTCCCAGTCAGCTTTCTCTTCTCTAGACGAAATCATCTCACTGCTTTGTTCTTAATAATTTCTCTCAGTTTAGAAATAGTTTCCCCTCTAGGTTCAAAGAGTATATCTAGAGAAAAACTAAGGATAAAACCTAGGTATCTTGTCCATGAGCCATATCCCTAGACATCTGCCATAAGGATGTTAGGGAGGATAACTGAATGTCCAGCTGATTATGAACCCCTGGGGCATCTCCTCAACAGACAGTAGCCCCTAGCAGGGAGTATCTCTGACTAACTTTCTGGTTCCTCTGGAGTCAGGAGGCCCTGGGTTCAAATCTTGCCTTAGACACTTCCTAGCTATGTGACCCTGGGCAAGTAACTTAACCCTAATTGCCTAGCCCTTACTACTCTTCAGACTTAGAACTGATGGTAAGATAGAAGATAAAGGTTATAAAAACAAAACCAAAAAACTTTCTAGTTCTAGTTGGCCTTCCCCATTCCTCTCCTATTCCTTTCTCCCAAGCCATCCTTGGGTGCATGGATATTTGCTCATCTCGCAGAACCTCAAGGAATGTCTGCAGAAGGCTGAGGAACAGTCTCAGAAGAAAGAAAAACTACTAATGAGCCTGGAGGAGAAATTGAGAGAACTGGAGGAACAGTTATTCAGGTAACTTGAAAAAGTACCTAAAGCAAAGGAAAATGAAGAGGGTTCCAGATCTCCAGAGAATTCAATAGATTAGCTTCCCAGAAACCTATTCCCAGAACCATTTTCTCTTCATCTCTCTATCTCCTCCCTTTAAATGCACTCTAAGACATCCATTTCTCTTCTTTGCTTCCTCCTCCTCCTCTTCTTCTTCTTTGTTCTTCTCCTCCTCCTCCTTTCTTCCTTTCCTTTCTTCCCTCTCCTTTCTCTCTCTATTCTCTCTCCTTTTCTCCCTTCTTCTCTTTCCTCATTCTTTCTCTCTCTTCTTCTCGCTCCTCTTTCTTTCTCTCCATCTCTTTCTCTTTCTCTTTCTAATTCTTCTCTGTCTCTGTCTCTATCTCTGGTTCAGGCTCTCTCCTTCTATTTCCTTTAATCCTTTCCCTCCCTCTCCACCTTTGCCTCAATGTCTGATTCTCTCTGTCTGTCTGTCTGTCTGTCTCTCTTTCTATCTCCAGACATCAGCCTTGTCTCACCCCATGCCTTGGGGGTTCTAGTGGAAGTCTGACAGCCAGCAAAACTAAGCCAGCTGTGATTTAGTCTGAGTCAATGTGTCAGTCAGTCAGCATGCTTCTATTGACTGTCTACTTAACAGTGGTGAGAAATCTCAATGAGTCTAATACATCAACAATACATCTAAAAACTTTTAAGTATCATCAGTTAAACATTCAGCCAAATTCTGCATTGGGTCAGCAGTGGCAAAGCCTGATGATTCATGTTAGGGAGGGGAGCTCCTCACCTATTCATAGACTCATTCAATGTCAGAACTACAAAAGACCTTATAAATTATTTAGTTCCACTGCAATCTCATCTCCCCATTTTATGGATAAAGAAACAGAAGAAGGAAGGGCACTGCTCAAAGTAACACATAAGGTAACTAGGAGAACTGGGTCTCGAACTCATCCCTTTAAATGCCAAGTTTTTGCAATGACTCTTAAACAATATCGATCCAATCAGAAAATTCTTCCAGACTGAAAATGGTTTGATTGTCATAATGAAAGATTTCTCTAGTTGAGAACTGGTGCTAAAAGGAACCAGGGTGTAATGAGAGAAGTCCTGGGCCTAGAGCCTGGCTTGTAAACCTTCCTCAAAAACTTGGTGGCTCTGTGAACATGGACAAGTCATTTAACTTCTCTGAGCCTCAGTCTCCTCACCTGTAGAATGGAAATAATGGGGATGATGATAACAACAACTATATATCTATCTCAGAGAGTTTTTGTGAAGATCAGAGGAAGTAAAGTGTGAAATGTGCCTTGTAAATTCTGAACAATTGTCAACTACTCTACAACTCTTATTTACAAAAAGTATGGGTACCAACTAACTATATCAAGTGTAAAGATAATTTATATAAGAAATATACTCTCTCCAGTTAAAACACTAAGAAAATTTACCATCATGACATTTCTAAAAGCACATACAATGCCACTAGCTTGAAATATTTTTAAGTTTTCATCTCATTTTGTCTAGCTTCATGAACACACTGAGATCTGTAGACTTTTCTAGGAATACTCATGCTCTAGCTACAGAAAGATGTCTCGTAAGGGTACTCCACATAGCACAAATGATTCTTATATTAATAAATAGCCATTTTCTGTCTTTTATGATATGATCAACTTCATTTTTTCATTGTTTTCCAATGTCTGCTATTTCAAATCTCTTCTTAAAGAAAATATTAAATATATTCTATTTAGTATTAATATATTTAATTTTCATTTAATATTAATGAGTATATATTACTATTAATACATAATTTATATTTAACATTTAATGTTTATGTTTTATATTTCTGTTAATTTATGTTAAATATACAAATGAGAGGCTTCTGAGTTGACTACAAACTTATGGTCTCTTTAATTTTTTTTAAACCCTTACCTTCTGTCTTAGAATCAATACTATGTATTGGTTCCATGGAAGAAGAATGGTAGAGGTTAGGCAATAGGGATTAAGTGACCTGCCCAGGATCACACATCTAGGAAGTATCTGAGACCAGATTTGAACCTGGGACCTCCTGTCTGCAGGCCTGACTCTCTATTCACTAAGTCACCTAGTTTCCCTCCCCTTTAATTTTCTTAATTTTAATTCCAAAACATACTTCCTAATATATTTTTCATTTTCCTCCCCACATCTTTCTCCACATATGTCACTAAGTCTCAAAACGTATAGTAAGGATTTGGTTTGGAGGAACTTCTCAAACTCTTCCTAGAATTCCTCTTGTATATCCTCTACAGTAGAGGTTGACACCTAAGTTCTAATTATCTTCATAATGATCTTCTTGCTTTTGCTCTTCATAAATAATATAAGGTGAGGGATAGCAGGGTAACTCAGTGGATTGAGAGTCAGGCTAGCGACAGGAGGTCTTGGGTTCAAATCAAGCCTCAAACACTTCCTAGCTGTGTGACCCTGGGCAAGTCACTTAACCCCCATTGCCTAGCCCTTGCTACTCTTCTGCCTTGGAGCCAATATACAGTATTGACTCCAAGATGGAAGGTAAGGGTTTAAAAAAATAAAAATAAATAAATAACGCAAGATGAAGTATCAAATAAAATAATGCTTCTTAGTGCCCTTAAGCATGTGATACAACCAATTCTACATTCCTTCATTTGCCTTTCCAAGGAGAACCTGTGATCCATCCTTCCATTTAGCCACAATTTTCTTATATCTTATGGTTCCATTCCACCACCAATGTCAGTATTCATATAATTCAGTTCCTCTGCTAGGATTTCACATTTGGAATATCAGTAATTAAGTAAATATCTATAGATAGTCTAAAAATGAGTAATTCTTAGTGCCCTCTGCCTCCTTTTAAGCCACCCTGCAGAAAAGAAGCAGGGGAGACCACACAGAACTGAAAGTCATCTTGTATTTCCTCAATTCTATTGATTACCATAGTTAAAGAATTCATCACACAGTGCCCAGCCTACTGGTGAAGAGTACAGTCAAACCAATAACCAGCTAAAATAATAAACAAGATTAACCATAGTTTAGAATAGAGGATAAAGATAAGAAGGCATATATCCAAATACAATAGTTTCAACTTGACCTATTCAAAATAACCATTAACCCTGAAATAGAAAATGGATAAAGAGAAAGATATCAACTCTATCATCATTTCCTACAGAAGTTTAACTGGTAAAAAGGAAAATGCCTCAACACAGAGGTCAAAAGAAACTTGGCTAAAAAATACTCAATCTTCCAATACAGTAAAGAGATATGGAAGTTTAGGGCAATCACTTCATGGTATTTACACTCCTTTGCAAACTGTTTCAGGAAAGGTGATAAAAGCCTAGAGATTTAAAATAAGAAAAGTGAGAATGGGGTATATTCCAGGCATGGAGGAAAGCTAGGGCAAAGGAACAAAGATAGAGTTGGAATGCATGAGAATGGGAAGTTTAGGAAATTTAGGATAGGTTTGATGAGAAAGAAAGTAAGTTTTCAGATATGCTGAGTCTGAGATCTGCAATATGCAAAGATCTGTAGATTAAAGAATTGTATTCAAATCATGACTGACATATAATAAAATGAGTGACCCTAGGAAAATACTTCACCTCCCTTTCAATTTCTTCATCTATGTTGATCTTAGCATGACTTTCATCATACCTAGAAATAATTCTATCCCTGCCTCAAAATCCAGACACCTCTCCCTATCCAGGTGCCAAGGGCAGCAGTCCCAACTGAGAGGAGAGCTGGAACAAAGACAACAGGAGGCTGAGAAGAGAGAAGACCAGTATCAACAGGACCTCAGTGAGCAGCATGAGCTGGTCAGAGTCATGAAGAGACGTCTGGTGGAGCTGATTCAGTAAGGGATGGGAGACCTCCCATCAGTAAGGGAATAGAGTAGGAGGTTGGATATGGAAAGAATAGGTCTAGGGCTTGGGGTATGAGAAGAGAAGGTGAACATGGGAACATGGAAAAGGTGAAAGGAGACACAAGTGGCAGAAAGACCCAAATTGTTCTTCATTTGCATTCCCTCTTTCCTATCCCTCAGCACGGTTTCTGTGTAGATCTCTATGGAAGGTCAAGGTTCTGGCCTCAGACAACAAATATTTATTGGATGTGATCTGCATAGTATCACTATGACTATGCAATACCAGGCATATTGTTTTTACATTTCACTGGTAGAGGGAACTCCCAGATAAGGAAACACCCTTTACTAATACAAGCTATTACCTTCTCTTAGAGTTTTCTAGGCACTGAAAGGCTTTGATTTTCCCAAGGTCATAGAATCTGAGGCAAAACTTGAACTCAGGAGTTTCTAGTTCTGAGACCATTAATTGTTCATAATGCTGAATTATGTGATTTTAGTTCTGAATGTTGAATGAGTTCAGAAAAGGAAAATTATTATAAGTGAGAATGGTTGGAAAAAAGCCTTGTAGGGGAGACAGAGCTTGATTGGGAGTATATTGATTCTTATTTACAATAATAATATAAATAATTTCAAAAAGTAGTCCCTGACTTCAAAGAGCTAATACTCTAGTTAGGAAAAAAACAACCTGTATCCATACACTGAGTATCAGAAGGAACATGAAAGTACTAAGGAGCACAGAATTCCAGAGGAAGAAAACTCCTTTGACTTCAGTCGCCTTCAGGGAAGGTTTCATGGAAGAAATAGAATTTAAGTTGGACCTTGAAAGATGTGCATATTTCAATAGAACAAGTAGAGATCTCAGTTTCCCCACCTGTTCTTTGTCCTTCTAGGTGATTAACTGACAAACCTCTCTCCCTATCTGCCCTCCACTTTTCTGTCCTTCCTTCTTCAATCTAATCCTCTCCATCCCATCCATCTAGGGAGAAGGACAGCCTATGGCAGAAGACTGAGCATCTTTCTTCCCTGGCCCCTGGGCTCTGTATAATCTGTAGCAAGATTTTTGGCCGTCTGTCTCGGAAATATCATTGCAAGTGAGCAAAAAGTTTCCTTCTTCTCAGACTACCATACTTCCTCCCAGCCTTCTTCCCCTTCTCGCTTAAAGGCTGTGGGAAATGCAAGAATAGAAAGTTTATACAGGCAGCATTGTGAGATTATCCTTTCATTACACTCAGCCCTGATCACACCCTGATCACACCCAGAACTAGTTCTAGGCTCTGGGCTCTAGGCTGGATATCCTCACAGGAGGGCTGGATAGCCATCCTAGGAAAGGATTAAGATATAAAGATATAGTTGATAGACTAAAAATGAGAAGAAGCAGGAAGGGGATGGGATTATGTAGCCTAACAATTAGTTGACTGATTCACTGGCTTCTCATCTCTAAAGTGATTTCTTTGACAGAAGGATGGAGCTGTTTTCCACCTCCACTGAGAATATATTAAGGGGAACTGCAGTAAGAGAGAAGGAATTGAGATATGAAGAGAATTTGTCTTTGGAGAATGGAAAAGATTAGAAAAGAGGAAACAAGGGTGACTGGAAATCTTGAAGGAAAAGTAAGGCACAAAACTCAAATGGTCAAGGGCCAGGCTGTCCTGCTGGAAGGAAGCATACAGAATGACCATTGGGGTGTATGGTTCATATACACTATCCCCCTGGGCATCAATTTCACTGACCAGATCAGTCCCATAGCAACAGAAATCCCTGCTCTCCTTTCTCCCCCTAATTTCACTGACCTCTACTTACCCAGAGGGTTCTGGATTTCCACAGACTCTGTGGAAGCCTCGTCTGCCATGCCTGTTCTGTGGATTACAAGAAGAAAGAACGATGCTGTCGATCTTGCCACCAGAAAGGAGAAATCTAGATCAACTAAGTCAAGGTTCTCTACCTCAGGACTGATCTCCTCCCTATTTGATGATCCTTGGACCATAAGCCTAAATATTTCCCATAATGATGTCCTTGTCCCATTACTAGCTAAGGTGACTTAGACAAGGTCCTTATCTCCTAGGAACTTGGAACTCTAAAACAGAAAACATTTTAGATTGTGCTTAGAAAGAAATGTAGGCAAGTACTAGAAGACAATTTATTGGAACCTAATTGTCAAACCTATTCATGTATGTATTTAAATGGTTTTTAAATTAAAATAGTGTTTGTCCTTCATTTTTGAAGAGGACCAAAAACTTCACAGGCTGATATTTTGACTTGCACATGAACTGAGTTTAAGTGGGACAGCCTCTCTCTCTCTTCCAGAGCCATCAAAGTCCAGTGGCAAGACCAAAAGTGAAAACAACTAGTGATGGAGTCTGACCATGCTCTAGGCATTCCACAGCACCTTTCTTGTTAGCTGTTGAAACATGTTCTTATCTGCTCATTCCACCAAGTAAAGGTTACATATGTTTGGGGTAGACCTTCCCCGAACTCACCACAGTTCTTTAACAGCTCAGTTCATAATCTAACACAATCTAGATTTTTTAAAGATAATTTTTCTAATGATAATGGTGCAACATCCTCTGGGTGTCATTATTTCAAATTAACATCATTTCTTGTACAAAGGTTTCACAAAATTCACAATACACAAAAAATTAGAAGCCGAACCAAATATAAACAATATTACATACTTTTAAAACATAGCACGAAACTTTTTTCCAGATAATATTAATTCAACTGAATGTATTTCCAATTTTACTTATATGAGAAATTGCTTCTTCCAGATAGCAAGTTGATATTCTGTAACAATCTCATTCAAAAATCTGTAGAGTAATTACATTTAAGGGAAATAATAAAAGTTAACATTTACATAGTTCTCACTGTGTGCCAAGCATTGTACTGAGCACTTCACGATTATGATTTGATCCTCACAACAACCCTGGAAAGGAAGTGCTATTATCACCCCATTTTACAGATGAGGAAATTAAAGCAAACAAAAGTGAAGTGATACCAGATTTGGACTCAGATTTTCCTGAACCATTCAATTTCCAAACATATTGCCTTAATGACAAATAGCAAATATATATCTTTTTAAGTTCTGATTTACCACAATTATCCTAATAGGAGAGCATATCTCACTTTAAATAAGATCACATTAAAGTTTAGTTCCAGGACAAACTTTAACCCAATCAAATTTGAATTTACAAACACAAATGACAACATTGAAAATCTCAGTTTTCTGAAGGGCCATTAGCTGCCGGCATCTCAAATTAAACAGCCCCCAGCTTTCAGTTAACTCACTTTAAAGACTCATGGTGTTAGTCTCACATTTCCTTCCTTTTTGTTGGAGCTCATGAGACTCTAAGGACTGGGACACATTTTTCTAATGGTCCTTCAAGCAATGGGAGGGTTATGTGCTATTTGTGCATAATCCAAAGCTACAAATCTCCCAAAAATCCACTAAGATATCTGAGCAGGTACAAAAACTTTTAAACCATCATTTGGAAATTTACAGTAAATATATTACATTTTAGTCACAATTGTAGTCTCTAATTAGCTTATGATGCCAATGATTTCTACAAATCAGGGGAAAGATTTCCTGGGTTTTTTCCCTTGTCTGTCTTTTGTCTCTACAATGTCTAGTGTGGCCAGGGTTGCAAAGGCAGAATGGATCTCACTATTTTCT